>NW_027144432.1:0-37563 GCF_026170545.1 Melanerpes formicivorus | reverse complement strand
TACTGACCCTCACAGCACTGACCCTGATGGCCCTACCCGGCTGTAAGAGGCTAAATCTTGTCTCTCTTGGTGTGAATCAACAAAGATAAAATCACCTCTGCTCCTTGCCCAGACAATAGCTGGTGTGTATTGGGCAGAAGCCACTGGATAACAACTCTCTGGAATGTGCATAGACAAGATCATCCCTACCCATCAGCTACCCCAGAAAGGGAGGATGGTGAAAAGGACAATGGTTTCACCACCTGGACACATGCCTAAAAAACTGTATAAAAGACCTGAGCAATACTGGCTCAGAGGAAGGAAAAGACCTGGGCAATGCTGCTCTGAAGAAAAATGAAGGAATTACCAGGAGAGAAAAGGACAGAGACACCACCATGTAGCCTGGAAGAAGCAGACCAGGAGGAACCCTCTCTCTGTGTTCCGCCTGCTGCAACTCAGGGAGCTGAAGAGGCTGCTCAGAGAAGGACTTGGACTTTGGGATCCCTCCCTCCCCTCTTCCAGCAAAGGACAGCACAGCCAACAAGGCAGCACCCTTCCTGCACAGACCCAAACCATTTTGGGGGGTAGGGGGTGGGAATATAATTCTTCTTCTCTCTTCCTCTTCTCTTCCTGAGGGAGCTGGGGTTGCTTAGCCTGGAGAAGAGGAGACTCAGGGGTGACCTTATTGCTGCCTACAACTACCTTAAGGGGGGTTGTAGACAGGTAGAGGTTGGTCTCTTCTCCCAGGCTACCAGTACCAGAACAATGGGACACAGTCTCAGGCTGTGCCAGGGGAGGTTTAAACTGGAGGTTAGGAAGAAGTTCTACACAGAGAGAGTGATTTGCCATTGGAATGGGCTGCCCGGGGAGGTGGTGGAGTCACCATCACTGGAGGTGTTCAGGAGGAGACTTGATGGGGTGCTTGGTTGCATGGTTTAGTTGATTAGGTGGTGTTGGATGATAGGTTGGACGCAATGATCTTGAAGGTCTCTTCCAACCTGGTCTGGTCTGGTCTATTCTGTTCTATTCTATTCTATTCTATTCTATTCTATTCTCATTTTTTTCTTCTCTCTCTCTCCTTCTGATCCATTCACTTCATTCTGTTAGTACATAGCCTCGAGGGCTGTTGATATTTTGGCCTTGTTTGTGCCTCTAATTTCATAACACAGGAATACTCACAAGAACTGAGTCTCTTACCCTCTCTGGAGTGAGGCACCAGCCTGGCCCATCCACCTGGTCCTGCACCATAGCTCCTAAGGGAAAAACTGGGACTCTTTTATCCCTCATGAGAGAACCAAAATACTCTTGAGTGGGCTCAAATAATTTGTCCTTTCCAAGTTTCACTTGCAGACCTTTTTTGCCCTACTCCATGTCTCCTTAGAAGACCATTCCCCTCTTCAGCCTGGTAGGTTGAAGGACTTAGATTTCACAAAATCACAGAATCACCAAGGTTGGAAGAGACCTCAAAGATCATCAAGTCCAACCTGTCAACACAGACCCCATGACTAAACCATGGCACCAAGTGCCACGTCCAATCCCCTCTTGAACACCTCCAGGGATGGTGACTCCACCACCTCCCTGGGCAGCACATTCCAATGGGCAATCACTCTTTCTGTATAGAACTTCTTCCTCACCTTGAGCCTAAACTTCCCCTGGCACAGCTTGAGACTGTGTCCTCTTGTTCTGGTGCTGGTTGCCTGGGAGAAGAGACCAATCCACACCTGGCTACAACCTCCCTTCAGGTAGTTGTAGACAGCAATAAGGTCTCTCCTGAGCCTCCTCTTCTCTGCCGCTCTCATCCCGTTTCTATTTCCACTTTGTTCCAAGGCTAACAGCAAAAGCAAATCTGGGAGTCATGCTCAAAGTACACCAGCTGCTGCATCATGGAGTAGGAACAAAGCAAAACTATGTTCCCAGGCCTGGCATCTCCCAGCAGAGCAGCCTCCCCTTTGTGGCTTCCAAGAGCCCGGGTGCTATTTACGGCACTTGGGTTTCTATTCTTCAGTAATTTCATGTTCATTGAAAACCAGCTCTCTAATTTTGTAATGCCACACCAAAAGCACAGGCAGGATGGATTTGTCAGCTGCTGCTGTCTGGGGGGAAAAACGGAAATAAAGATCAATAATTCTACTACCAAGTCTTCCACCAGTGAATCAGTTCTCCTTCTCCCTCAGCAGAGATTTCTCTCCCATCAAAGAGCTTTTTCAAGCTCTGCCTTTGCAGGTGGATGAGTACCTCTCCTTTGGCAAAGCACTTCCTTGCAGCCAGTGGCTGCATGGGGGAGAAAGTGAAGTGAAGTGAAGTGAAGTGAAGTGAAGTGAAGTGAAGTGAAGTGAAGTGAAGTGAAGTGAAGTGAAGTGAAGTGAAGTGAAGTGAAGTGAAGTGACGTGACGTGACGTGACGTGACGTGACGTGACGTGACGTGACGTGACGTGACGTGAAGTGGGTCCATGTCCCAGTGGAGGCCAGTGACAAGCGGAGTCCCTCAGGGATCAGTCCTGGGACCAGGCTTGGTCAACATCTTTGTGGGGGACATGGACAGTGGCATTGAGTGCACCCTCAGCAAGTTTGCTGATGACACCAAGCTGTGTGGTGCAGCAGACACGCTGGAGGGAAGGGAGGCCATCCAGAGGGACCTTGACAGACTGGAGAGGTGGGCACAAGCCAACCTCATGGGATTCAGCAAGAGCAAGGGCAGGGTCCTGCATGTGGGTGGAGGCAATCCCAGGCACAAATCCAGGCTGGGCAGTGAGTGGCTGGAAAGCAGCCCTGAGGAGAGAGACTTGGGGGTGCTGGTGGACAAAAAGCTCAACATGAGCTCTCAATGTGCACTTGCAGCCCGCAAAGCCAATCAGATCCTGGGCTGCATCAGAAGTGTGGCCAGCAGGTCGAGGGAGGTGATCCTCCCCCTCTACTCAGCTCTGGTGAGACCCCACCTGGAGTACTGCCTCCAGTTCTGGAGCCCCTATTGCAAGAGGGATGTGGAGGTGCTGGAAGGTGTCCAGAGAAGGGCCACGAGGATGATCAGAGGGCTGGAGCACCTCTCCTATGAGAACAGACTGAAGGAGTTGGGGCTGTGCAGTCTGCAGAAGAGAAGGCTCCCAGGTGACCTCATTGTGGCCTTCCAGTATCTGAAGGGGGCCTACAGGAAGGCTGGGGAAGGACTTCTCAGGATGTCAGGGAGTGATAGGAGTAGGGGGAATGGAATGAAGCTGGAGGTGGAGAGATTCAGGCTGGAGGTGAGGAGGAAGTTCTTCCCCATGAGAGTGTTGAAGCCCTGGAATGGGTTTGTCCAGAGAGGTGGTCGAGGCCCCGTCCCTGGAGGTGTTTAAGAGCAGTCTGGATGAGGCTGTGGCCAGGCTGATGTAGTGTGGGGTGTCCCTGCCCATGGCAGGGGGGTTGGAACTAGATGATCCTTGTGGTCCCTTCCAACCCTGAATGATACTGTGATACTATGAAGAGAAGAGAAGAGAAGAGAAGAGAAGAGAAGAGAAGAGAAGAGAAGAGAAGAGAAGAGAAGAGAAGAGAAGAGAAGAGAAGAGAAGAGAAGAGAAGAGAAGAGAAGAGAAGAGAAGAGAAGAGAAGAGAAGAGAAGAGAAGAGAAGAGAAGAGAAGAGAAGAGAAGAGAAGAGAAGAGAAGAGACGAGACGAGACGAGACGAGACCAGGTTGGAAGAGACCTTCAAGATCATCGCGTCCAACCTATCATCCAACACCACCTAATCAACTAAACCATGCAACCAAGCACCCTATCAATTCTCCTCCTGAACACCTCCAGTGATGGCAATTCCACCACCTCCCTGGGCAGTCCATTCCAATGGGCAGTCACTCTCTCTGCAGGGCAGGACTCACAGAAGGCCATTTTACATTTTCCGGCTTGGAAACAGCTGTGAAGCCTCGTTGGAAGTGGGGGTTAAGGATTTCAAGACAAGATCACAGAATCACACAGAATCACAGAATCACCAACGCTGGAAGAGACCTCAAAGATCATGAAGCCCATCCTGTCACTACAGACCTCATGACAAAGCCATGGCACCAAGATCAGTGGAGCTGTTGCACTCCTGGACTCACCACAGCTTTGCTTATCCATCCTTCTGGCCATACTTGTTTTGCTGTGCACAAAGGGGATAGTTGATGATGTCTGTGTGACAGATGAGCTGAAAACCTCCTCTGAAACCAGTAGTCCTCATGTACACAACAGTACAATACAAAAGAGGGAAAATGGCATGGCTGTGTCCCTTTCTGTTGGACAAAACCATTGAAGAACAGAGGTGTGGCTTGCCTTTATTTGCTGAATGCATCTGGAGGCTTGTGTCAGATCCTCTGAAAGCATTCTTGGAGAACAGCAGTCAGAAGGACACTTTGCTGGGGAGCAGAGAGGTGTTTGGGAATGGGTTTGGGGTTAGGTGATGACACTAGGCCAACACTTCCCCTCACAAAGTTCTCAAAGCCTAAAGGATAGGGTAGGATAGGATAGGATAGGATAGGATAGGATAGGATAGGATAGGATAGGATAGGATAGGATAGGATAGGATAGGATAGAATTAACTTCTGTTCAAGATGAGATAGAATAGATAGAAGCTAGAATAGACCAGGTTAGAAGAGACCTTCAAGATCATCGAGTCCAACCTATCATCCAACACCATCTAATCAATTAAACCCTGGCACCAAGCACCCCATCCAGTCTCCTCCTAAACACCTCCAATGATGGTGACTCCACCACCTCCCTGGGCAGCACATTCCAATGGCCAATCACTCTCTCTGTACAGAACTTCCTCCTAACCTCCAGCCTAAACCTCCCCTGGTGCAGTTTGAGACTGTGTCCTCTTGTTCTGGTGCTGGTTGCCTGGGAGAAGAGACCAACCTCTGCCTGTCTACAACCTCCCTTCAGGTAGTTGTAGAGAGCAATAAGGAGTTGTAGGGAGAAATAAGGCCAGAGCAATAAAGCCAGATCATTGCTCTGCTTGTAGGCAGCTGCAGCTTCCTTGTCTCAAGCATCTTCTGTCCCTCCCTGGCTTTGTCAATCCACATCCCGCAGAAGCAGAAAGTTTTGTCAGAGAAAGCAGCGATGCAGTCAGTAATTTAACAGCCTTGGATGCCTTTTCATGTGCTGGAAAACTTTTATCACCATCTGCTGCTGCCAATATTTGGTCACAGGCACGTCTCCACCTCATATCTTGGCTGCAGACCTGTGTCCTCAACCAGCCACATCCTATGGGCTCCGAGCAGAAATACAGAGGAAATCCAAGGGCCTACATTAAGCACAGAAAATCAAACTAAAAGCTCACAACAGTGTCTTTTAATCTTGCCTGACACCTGAATACAATCCAAAATGGAAAGCTTGGATACCACCTGCAGGGACCAACTTGTCCCCCACACAGTGCACAAGAGCACTGGTCTGAGATGTTGCAATCTGCTTCTCAAAGTCAGTTTGTGTTCTGGGGTTAAAGATCTTAGAAAGGGCCCTCAAGGGAGGTACAGCTTGAGGCTGCACCCAAAAAGGGAGGAGGCACATCTCCAGTGAGTCACCTCCTTTTGGAAGAGGAATGCTTGCTTGCAAGGCATCTTTATTTCAAGCAAACTCAGCCGCTCCTGCATCATGCCAAAGCGACACTACATGACCAGTCAGGTGGAAAAAATCCTTCATGCATCCTTTCCTGTGTAGGGCAGGTGGCAATCTCCAGGCTAGAACATGACAACATAGATCTGCAGCCCTGGTCCCTTCCAGAGGGCCTTTGATCCTCTCAAAATCCTGATCCTCTGAAGTGGACAGAAAAGAGTTGGAAAGGATCTTAGAGTTCCAACTGGAGTTGTCAGCTCCCCAGGAGGAATGTGATTACTGCCTGTACCCCCCTGCAGTGAGTCAGAGGCCTGGAGGACACCCAAATTGCACCACCCCAGCTCTTGTCCAGTTGTGGAGGCCCATTCCTCTGGTCACAAGAGAGCCTACCAGCCTCAGTTCCTGTTAGCAAGAGTAATTCATCAGGGTGGTGCAGGGTGGGGAGCACAGGAGGCAAGAGAGGAGAAGATGAACCAGAGGGGAGCAAGTGGAAAGAGGACATTTCCCAAGGAAACCAGAAAGCCATCTACACATACTACAGAAATCAGTTCTGCTGCTCTGTCCCTAATTTTGACACACATGATGAAAACAGACCCCTTGGTGTGGCTGCTGATGGATCCAGGGGACATCTCAGCACCTGCAGGGGGTGTTGCATGGGGGGGCAGACACTCCTGAGGAGGGTCTCTTTATTTCAGGTTGTAGAAAAGGGAGAGGTGCAGACATCCATCCACTGCCCCTTCTCACAACCCCTGCAGACACAGCAGCTGAAAAGCCCCAGATAGTGTGCTGTGCAGCAGCCACAAGGAAAAGGCAGGGTTCCTCCAGGCACACAACCTGAAACTCCTTTGACCCAAAATTTCCTTTCACTGAAGCACTTTGTAGGATAGGATAGGATAGGATAGGGTAGGGTAGGGTAGGGTAGGGTAGGGTAGGATAGGATAGGATAGGATAGGATAGGATAGGATAGGATAGGATAGAATAGAATAGAATAGAATAGAATAGAATAGAATAGAATAGAATAGAATAGAATAGAATAGAATAGAATAGAATAGAATAGAATAGAATAGAATAGAATAGAATAGAATAGAATTAACCAGGTTGGAAAAGACCTTTGGGATCATCGAGTCCAGCCTATCACCCAACACCATCTAATCAACTAAACCATGGCACCAAGCACCACATCCAGTCTCTTCCTAAACACTTCCAGTGATGGTGACTCCACCACCTCCCTGGGCAGCCCATTCCAATGGGCAAACACTCTTTCTGATAAAAAGTTCTTCCTAACATCCAGCCTAAACTTCCCCTGGTGCAGCTTGACACTGTATCCTCTTGTTCTGATGCTGGTTGCCTGGGAGAAGAGACCAACCCCCACCTGCCTACAACCTCCCTTCAGGGAGTTGTAGACAGCAAGAAGGTCTCCCCTGAGCCTCCTCTTCTCCAGGCTAAGCAACCCCAGCTCCCTCAGTCTCTCCTCACAGGCTGTGCTCCAAACCCCTCCCCAGCTTTGTTGCTCTTCTCTGGACACCTTCCAGCAACTCAACATCTTTCCTAAACTGAGGGGCCCAGAACTGGACACAGGACTCAAGGTGTGGCCTAACCAATGCTGAGTACAGGGGCACAATGACCTCCCTGCTCCTGCTGGCCACACTGTTCCTGATCCTGGCCAGGATGCCATTGGCCTTCTTGTCCCCCTGGGCACACTGCTGGGTCATGTTCAGCCTACTCTCAACCAGTACCCCCAGGCCCCTCTCTGCCTGGCTGCTCTCCAGCCACTCTGACCCCAGCCTGTAGCACTTCATGGGGTTGCTGTGGTCAGTGTGTAGAACCCGGCACTTAGACATGTTTTGAACGTTGCTACACAACAGCTAGTAACTTCAAGCATGATGCTGGCAGTAAGTCACTTCAGCTTCTCATCCAGGTTGCTGAGGTTTCACAGCACTGAGTCAGCAGCTTAGTCAGCTCTGGTTAAAGCAGCTAGTGAGCTAAACAGGAAAAAATGGTCTGAAACCCGGACTTTAAAAGCTGAAATTACTGTGGCTTACACAAAATCCACTACTAAAGCAGGTCTTGATTTTTATTGAGCTAGTTCTCTGGTGCACATTCCTGCATTGGCTCCTTCAAGTTGCATCAGGTTGGAAAACCATATTACTACTTGTTTGCAGCTTGGACTGCAGCTTAGTTTCCAAAGGAGCAGCCAACAAGCCAGGGAGGTTCAGTCTTGCTGCACAGAAACAGCTTGTGTCAGTAGAATAGAGTAGGGTAGAGTAGGGTAGAGTAGAGTAGAGTAGAGTAGAGTAGAGTAGAGTAGAGTAGAGTAGAGTAGAGTAAACCAGGTTGGAAAAGACCTTCAAGATCGAGTCCAACCTATCATCCAACACCATCTAATCAACTAAACCATGGCACCAAGCACCCCATCCAGTCTCTTCCTAAACACCTCCAGGGATGGTGACTCCACCACCTCCCTGGGCAGCACATTCCAATGGCAAATCACTCTTTCTGATAAGAAGTTCTTCCTAACATCCAGCCTAAACCTCCCCTGTCACAGCTTGAGACTGTGTCCTCTTGTTCTGGTGCTGGTTGCCTGATAGAAGAGACCAACCCCCACCTGGCTACATCCTCCCTTCAGGTATTTGTAGACAGCAAGAAAGTCTCTTCTGAGCCTCCTCTTCTCCAGGCTAAGCAAGCCCAACTCTCTCAGCCTTTCCTCATAGGGCTGTACTCCAAACCCCTGTAAGCTTTGCTTAAAAGCAGTTTATCTTTCCCAAACATTTGGCCAGCAACTGAATATGCTAGAAGGGGCAAGAGGCAAAAGGCCTATCCATCAGCTTCCTTCCTCTGGAAAACTGACAGTACAATTAGCACTGTAGTCCATCTATCCAGCACATCTGAATATGATTCAGGACCCATCTGAAGAGAGCCCTCTTTTCAGGGTAGCAAGTTAGGGTGTCCAAAGCAGAGGGCGTGAAGATTTGAATAGATTTTCACTCTATTAGTCCCACCATTTCCTGAACCACTAGATGGATAAGGAACTGGCTTGATGACCACACCCAAAGAGTGGCTGTCAATGCCTCCACGTCCCAGTGGAGGCCAGGGACAAGCAGAGTCCCTCAGGGATCAGTCCTGGGACCAGGCTTGCTCAACATCTTTGTGGGTGCCATGGACAGTGGCATTGAGTGCACCCTCAGCAAGTTTGCTGATGACACCAAGCTGTGTGGTGCAGCAGACATGCTGGAGGGAAGGGAGGCCATCCAGAGGGACCTGGACAGGCTGGAGAGGTGGGCACAAGCCAACCTCAGGAGGTTCAACAAGACCAAGTGCAGGGTCCTGCATGTGGGTGGAGGCAATCCCAGGCACAAATGCAGGCTGGGCAGTAACTGGCTGGAAAGCAGCCCTGAGGAGAGAGACTTGGGGGTGCTGGTGGACAAAAAGCTCAACATGAGCTCTCAGTGTGCACTTGCAGCCCAGAAAGCCAATCAGACCCTGGGCTGCATCAGGAGAAGTGTGGCCAGCAGGTCAAGGGAGGTGATTCTCCCCCTCTACTCAGCTCTGGTGAGACCCCACCTGGAGTACTGCCTCCACTTCTGGAGCCCCTATTCCAAGAGGGATCTGGAGGTGCTGAAAGGTGTCCAGAGAAGGGCCACAAGGATGATCAGAGGGCTGGAGCACCTCTCCTATGAGGACAGACTGAAGGAGTTGGGGCTGTTCAGTCTGGAGAAGAGAAGGCTCCCAGGTGACCTCATTGTGGCCTTCCAGTATCTGAAGGGGGCTACAGAAAGGCTGGGGAGGGACTTCTCAGGATGTCAGGTAGTGATAGGACTAGGGGGAATGGAATGAAGCTGGAGGTGGGGAGATTCAGGCTGGATGTGAGGAGGAAGCTCTTCCCCATGAGACTGGTGAAGCCCTGGAATGGGTTGTGCAGGATGGTGGTTGAGGCCCTGTCCCTGGAGGTGTTTAAGCCCAGGCTGGATGAGGCTGTGGCCAGGCAGATCTAGTGTGGGGTGTCCCTGCCCATGGCAGGGGGGTTGGAACTAGATGATCCTTGTGGTCCCTTCCAAACCTGCCTGATACTATGATGCTAACCTCCCTTTACCTACTGCTAGATGGAGGAGGAATGATTTATTTCAGCTGGTAATGCCTGCAGTCAACTTCCTTTAAACCAGTAAGTTAATTCCCAAAAGGACTGGACACTGCACCCAACAAGTTCAGCATAACTTAGAAGCCATTATTGGTGCTTGTCTGAAACTATAGAGTTTGACACATCAGCTGCCAATTGTAGGGTCCCAAAACAAAGGCATCTCTGCTCCCTTCGGGGATAACTAATCATCCTGGGGTCTTTTGTTCACACAGTCCAAAAAGGGATGGGATCATCCAGGTGGCAGTGCCAAGTGTGCCCAGCAGTGTGCCCAGATGGGCAAGAAGGCCAGTGGCATCCTGGCATGAATCAAGAATAGTGTGGCCAGCAGGAGCAGGGAGGTCATTCTGCCCCTGTACACTGCACTGGTTAGGCCACACCTTGAGTGCTGTGTCCAGTTCTGGGCCCCTCAGTTTAGGAAAGATGTTGAGTTGCTGGAAGGTGTCCAGAGAAGGGCAACAAAGCTGGGGAGGGGTTTGGAGCACAGCCCTGTGAGGAGTGGCTGAGTGAGCTGGGGTTGCTTAGCCTGAGAAGAGGAGGCTCAGGGGAGACCTTCTTGCTGTCTACAACTACCTGAAGGGAGGTTGTAGCCAGGTGGGTATTGGTCTCCTCTCCCAGGCACCCAGCACCAGAACAAGAGGACACAGTCTCAAGGCGCACCAGGGGAGGTTTAGGATGGATGTTAGGAAGAAGTTCTTCACAGAAAGAGTGATTCCTCTTTGGAATGTGCTGCCCAGGGAGGTTGTGGAGTCACCATCCCTGGAGGTGTTCAAGAGGGGATTGGACGTGGCACCTGGTGCCATGGTTTAGTAGTCATGAGGTCTGTGGTGACAGGTCAGACTTGATGATCTTTGAGGTCTTTTCCAACCTTATTGATTCTATGATTCTATGATTCTAAGGTCCCATGGGGACTGCAAACAGAAGCAGCAGAGAAACACTGACCCAGTAAATGTGTTTACACTCACATACCATATAAACAAACACATGTTTGGGTTTTCTACTTCTCTACTTTCACAAAATTGGCTGAAGACCTCCAACTGGGCACTGCATAGAGGCTAACAAAGTACTCACCACATGAACTTTGTCCATCTGGAGACTGGACATCTTTTTTCTATCATAAACAGGAGGCTGTTGTAATTCTGGCACTGAGATGAGCTGTGGACAAGAGTTTCCATGCAAATCCTTATGATATCAGCCTGGTTATGGAAAGAAGAAAAGTCTGACAACACAGCAGTTGGATAAAAGCCAGACAGGCAAAACAAGAGGCTGAGCTCTTGTCTGAGCAAGGCCAAGAGAGGTCAGTTTTCCTGCCTGCTCCCCATAGCATGGTCAATTGACTGCCACACATTGCTACCATATAGTTGTGCTCCTTCTTGATCAAAAAGTCCACATGTGCATGGCTGGCAGGTCTGTCATCTTGCCATTTGGCTCTCACAAAAGCCAGGCAACAAAAAAATGAATGTTTATCTTGAAAGTATTTATTAAAACAGACAAAAAGTACAATGGATCTGAGCTGGCTTTGGGAAATGGTCTGGAAACCACAGAGGAAACCATCTGAAATGATACCAGGGATTGAACAGACATCTATTACAAATGCACTTCTACATAATAGATGTAGAGCAGGAATTGTGCTTTTGCAAAGCCAGCTTCCAGTCTCCTAGCAAAGACACAACAGCTCGTCTGCCTCTGGTTTATGGCAGCAGCTGAGAAAGCAAACCATCACAGCCCAACAGCCTTTGGACCACTAGATGGATAAGTGGGCCACTAGATGGATAAGGAACTGGCTTGATGGCCGCACCCAAAGAGTGGCTGTCCATGGCTCCATGTCCCAGTGGAGGCCAGGGACAAGCAGAGTCCCTCAGAGATCAGTCCTGGCACCAGGCTTGGTCAACATCTTTGTGGGTGCCATGGACAGTGGCATTGAGTGCACCCTCAGCAAGTTTGCTGATGGCACCAAGCTGTGTGGTGCAGCAGACACGCTGGAGGGAAGGGAGGCCATCCAGAGGGACCTGGACAGGCTGGAGAGGTGGGCACAAGCCAACCTCAGGAGGTTCAACAAGACCAAGGGCAGGGTCCTGCATCTGGGTGGAGGCAATCCCAGGCACAAATGCAGGCTGGGCAGGGACTGGCTGGAAAGCAGCCCTGAGGAGAGAGACTTGGGGGTGCTGGTGGAGGAGAAGCTCAACAGGAGCTCTCATTGTGCACTTGCAGCCCACAAAGCCAATCAGATCCTGGGCTGCATCAGAAGTGTGGCCAGCAGGTCGAGGGAGGTGATTCTCCCCCTCTACTCAGCTCTGGTGAGACCCCACCTGGAGTACTGCCTCCAGTTGTGGAGCCCCTATTCCAAGAGGGATGTGGAGGTGCTGGAAGGTGTCCAGAGAAGGGCCACGAGGATGATCAGAGGGCTGGAGCACCTCTCCTGTGAGGACAGACTGAAGGAGTTGGGGCTGTTCAGTCTGCAGAAGAGAAGGCTCCCAGGTGACCTCATTGTGGCCTTCCAGTGTCTGAAGGGGGCTTACAGGAAGGCTGGGGAGGGACTTCTCAGGATCTCAGGTAGTGATAGGACTAGGGGGAATGGAATGAAGCTGGAGGTGGGGAGATTGAGGCTGGATGTGAGGAGGAGGTTCTTCCCCATGAGAGTGGTGAAGCACTGGAATGGGTTGTCCAGGGAGGTGGTCGAGGCGCCATCCCTGGAGGTGTTTTAAGCCCAGGCTGGCTGAGGCTGTGGCCAGCCTGATGTAGTGTGGGGTGTCCCTGGCCATGGCAGGGGGGTTGGAACTAGATGATCCTTGTGGTCCCTTCCAACCCTGAATGATACTATGATACTATGAAATCCCACCTGCCATTTCTCTGCCTCTACAGCTTCATCAGGGATCAGTGCTGGCTCCAGTCCTGTTCAACATCTTCATCAGTGACAGTGATGATGGGACAGAGTGTCTGCTCAGCAAGTTTGCTGATGATACCAAACTGGGAGGGTTGGCTGATACACCTAAAGGCTGTGCAGCCATTCAGTGAGGCTTGGGCAGACTGGAACTTGTACACTGCACTGGTTAGGCCGCACCTCGAGTCCTGTGTCCAGTTCTGGGCCCCTCAGTTTAGGAAGGAGTTTGACTTGCTGGAGCGTGTCCAGAGAAGGGCAACGAAGTTGGTGAGGGGTTTGGGACACAAGCCCTATGAGGAGAGGCTGAGGGAGCTGGGGTTGCTTAGCCTGGAGAAGAGGAGACTCAGGGGTGACCTTATTGCTCTCTACAACTACCTGAAGGGGGGGTGTAGACAGGCAGAGGTTGGTCTGTTCTCCCAAGCAGCCAGCACCAGAACAAGAGGACACAGACTCAGGCTGTGCCAGGGGAAGTTTAGGCTGGAGGTCAGGAGGAAGTTTTACACAGAGAGAGTAATTGCCCATTGGAATGGGCTGCCCAGGGAGGTGGTGGAGTCACCATCACTGGAGGTGTTCAGGAGGAGATTTGATGGGATGCTTGGTGCCATGGTTTAGTTGATTAGATGGTGTTGGATGATAGGTTGGATGTGATGATCTTGAAGGTCTCTTCCAACCTGGTTTATTCTAGCTTCTATCTATTCTATCACATCTTAAACAGAAGCCCATAGGCTTCAGAGGTTAAATGTGAGCCCTTATGGCTGCATCATATTAAAGAAATAATAATAAAAGGGATCTGACATTTTAAACATTCAAACATTTCCCAGTTGAGCTTGCCCACTGTTTTGCTGTGGGTTCCCTTCCCCTCCATCCCCATCCTGGCAGGGATAAACAAAGCAGCTCATACACCCGGGGCCTGTGCTCTGAAGCTGAGCCATTTAATCACAAGGAGAAGAGAAAAAAACACAGCAGGCAGCAAATTCCAATAACTTGGTGTCAATGCTCCTAATTGTAGAAATCTGTGTGGGAGGAAATCATTACAAAGCTGCAGACTGGGCTGCTGATACTGCTGGATGATTATTTGTTCTTCCCTAAGGGGGCAAGGAAAACAAAGAGCCAAATAAGGCTAAAAACTGGCTGTCTTTAGGTGCACATCTAAGGTGAATATGGCTCACAATAGGAAAATTCAGTGATCTCAGGGGAAAAGTAACTGCCAGGCAGCTCTTCTAGGTGTTGTGCTTTGAGGGTGTGTGGATTTGTGTATTCAGGGATGTTTACAAAATCAATTTCTACTCCCTTGTGCACTCACATTCTGTTCAAAGTCATTGCAGTCCTATTCCCACTTCATATAGAATAGCACAGCATAGCATAGAATAGCATAGAATAGCATAGCATAGAATAGCATAGAATAGAATAGCGTAGCATAGAATAGCATAGCGTAGCGTAGCATAGCATAGCGTAGCGTAGCTTAGCATAGCGTAGCATAGCGTAGCATAGCGTAGCATAGCGTAGCGTAGAGTAGCATAGCGTAGCGTAGAATAGCATAGCGTAGCGTAGAATAGCGTAGCATAGCGTAGCGTAGCATAGCATAGCGTAGCGTAGCATAGCATAGCGTAGCATAGCGTAGCATAGAGTAGCATAGCGTAGCGTAGAGTAGCATAGCGTAGCGTAGAATAGCATAGCGTAGCGTAGAATAGCGTAGCATAGAGTAGTGTAGCATAGCATAGCGTAGCGTAGCATAGCATAGCGTAGCGTAGCGTAGAATAGCATAGCGTACGGTAGAGTAGCATAGCGTAGCGTAGAATAGCATAGCGTAGCGTAGAATAGCATAGCGTAGCGTAGAATAGCATAGCGTAGCGTAGAATAGCATAGCGTAGCGTAGAATAGCGTAGCATAGAGTAGCGTAGCATAGCATAGCGTAGCGTAGCATAGCGTAGCGTAGCATAGCATAGCGTAGCGTAGCGTAGAGTAGCATAGCGTAGCGTAGAGTAGCATAGCGTAGCGTAGAATAGCATAGCGTAGCGTAGAATAGCGTAGCATAGAGTAGCGTAGCATAGCATAGCGTAGCATAGCATAGCGTAGCGTAGAGTAGCATAGCGTAGCGTAGAGTAGCATAGCGTAGTGTAGAATAGCATAGCGTAGCGTAGAATAGCGTAGCATAGAGTAGCGTAGCATAGCATAGCGTAGCATAGCATAGCGTAGCGTAGCGTAGAATAGCATAGCGTAGCATAGCATAGCATAGCGTAGCATAGAATAGCATAGTGTAGCATAGAGTAGCATAGCGTAGCATAGAGTAGCATAGCGTAGCATAGCATAGCGTAGCATAGAGTAGCGTAGCATAGCATAGAGTAGCGTAGAATAGCATAGCGTAGCATAGCATAACATAGCGTAGCATAGCATAGCGTAGCATAGAATAGCATAGCGTAGCATAGAATAGCATAGCGTAGCATAGCATTGCGTAGCATAGCGTAGCGTAGCATAGCATTGTGACAGACTAAAAGTTTGTCTCTCTTGGTGTACTCAACAAAGATAAAATCCCTTGCTGTTTGCCCAGACAATATGTATTGGGCAGAGCCACTAAGGACTCTTGGAAGGTGCAAAGATAACATTGCTCACTGGGCCACAGCTGGCCTACAACAATGACCCAACCATTCACGCCTTCAGGGCAAGATAATCTCCACCCATCAAGTACCCTGGGCAGGGTGACACAATGGTTTTTACCACCTGTTTTCTGATGTGTAGGGAATGCGGGGGCTTGTCTGGATGGAAATGGGGGAGACGGAGATTCCCCCCACACACCTCCAAAATCTTGCCCAAACACACAGCAATACACAGAAAGTCTAGCTGTTGATACTTTGGCCTTGTTTGTGCCTCTAATTTCACATCACAGGAATGTTCTAAAAGAACTTGAGTCTCTTTCCCTCTCCGGACTGAGATAAGCATAGCATAGAATAGAATAGACCAGGTTGTAAAAGACCTTCAGGATGATCGAGTCCAACCTATCACCCAACACCATCTAAACAACTAAACCATGGCACCAAGTGCCCCATCCAATCTCTTCTTAAACACCTCCAGTGACGGTGACTCCACCACCTCCCTGGGCTGTACATTCAAAAGGCCAATCACTCTTTCTGTGAAGAAATTCTTCCTGACACCCAGCCTAAACCTCCCCTGGCACAGCTTGAGACTGTGTCCTCTTGTTCTAGTGCTGGTTGCCTGGGAGAAGAGACCAACCCCCTCCTGGCTACAACCTCCCTTCAGGTAGTTGTAGACACCAATAAGGTCACCCCTGAGCCACTTCTTTTCCAGGCTTAACAACTCCAGCTCCGTCAGCCTCCCCTCACAGGGCTGTGCTCCAAACCACTCCCCAGCTTTGTTGCCCTTCTCTGGACACCTTCCAGCAACTCAACATCTTTCCTAAACTGAGAGGGCCAGAACTGGATGCAGGACTTGAGGTGTGGCCTAACCAGTGCTGAGTACAGGGGCAGAATGACCTCCCTGCTCCTGCAGGCCACACTATTCCCAATCCAGGCCAGGATGCCACCTGGGCGCACTGCTGGCTCATGTTCAGCCTACTATCAACCAGTACCCCCAGGTCCCTCTCTGCCTGGCTGCTCTCCAGCCACTCTGACCCCAGCCTGTAGCTCTGCATGGGGTTGTTGTGGCCAATGTGCAGAACCCGGCACTTGGATGTGTTCAATCTCATACTCTTGGACTCTGGCCATCTGTCCAGCCTGGCAAGGTTCCCTGTCATGGGCAATGCTCTGATGTTCTTCTTCAAGGTGGAGGAACGGCAGCACTTTAGCACAAGCATTTCACAAAGTTACCTGCTCAGGCACCTGTGGGAAAATATGATTCTATGGTGCTCTAGCAAGGCATTTACTTGAGGGCAAAGTAGAACCAAAACGTGCTGCTAAAGTCAAATGTTGAACAGAGATGACTGATAGCCAGGGAGCAGAAGGTAGTGCTACTGCTGCCATTAATGAGGTTTTCCAGAATTGCCTTTTTTTCCAAAAGAAGTTTCCTATTCTAGTAAGATGAGAACTGGCTTGATGGCTGCACCCAAAGAGTGACTGTCAATGGCTCCATGTCCCAGTGGAGGCCAGGGACAAGCGGAGTCCCTCAGGGATCAGTCCTGGCACCAGGCTTGGTCAACATCTTTGTGGGTGCCATGGACAGTGGCACTGAGTGCACCCTCAGCAAGTTTGCTGATGACACCAAGCTGTGTGGTGCAGCAGACACGCTGGAGGGAAGGGAGGCCATCCAGAGGGACCTTGACAGGCTGGAGAGGTGGGCACAAGCCAACCTCAGGAGGTTCAGCAAGAGCAAGGGCAGGGTCCTGCATCTGGGTGGAGGCAATCCCAGGCACAAATCCAGGCTGGGCAGTGAGTGGCTGGAAAGCAGCCCTGAGGAGCGAGACTTGGGGGTGCTGGTGGAGGAGAAGCTCAACAGGAACTCTCAGTGTGCACTTACAGCCCAGAAAGCCAATCAGATCCTGGGCTGCATCAGGAGAAGTGTGGCCAGCAGGTCAAGGAAGGTGATTCTCCCCCTCTACTCAGCTCTGGGGAGACCCCACCTGGAGTACTGTCTCCAGTTCTGGAGCCCCTATTCCATAGAGTGATATGGAGGTGCTGGGGTGCTGGAAGGTGTCCAGAGAAGGGCCACAAGGATGATCAGAGGGCTGGAGCACCTCTCCTATGAGGACAGACTGAAGGAGTTGGGGCTGTTCAGTCTGCAGAAGAGAAGGCTCCCAGGTGACCTCATTGTGGCCTTCCAGTATCTGAAGGGGGCCTACAGGAAGGCTGGGGAAGGACTTCTCAGGATCTCAGGGAGTGCTAGGACTAGGGGGAATGGAATGAAGCTGGAGGTGGGGAGATTCAGGCTGGAGGTGAGGAGGAAGTTCTTCCCCATGAGAGTGGTGAAGCCCTGGAATGGGTTGTCCAGGGAGGTGGTTGGGGCACTGTCCCTGGAGGTGTTTAAGCCCAGGCTGGATGAGGCTCTGTCCAGGTTGATCTAGTGTGGGGTGTCCCTGGCCATGACAGGGGGGTTGGAACTAGATGATCCTTGTGGTCCCTTCCAACCCTGACTGATACTATGATACTAACTGTACTCCTGTGGAAGTGAAATAGATGAGGGTGTTGGAATTTTCTGGTCTCATCCTCTCCTCGCATTACCTCTCCAGCTGGTAATCAGCTGAAGCTGAAGCTCGGCCTTGCTGGAGCTGAAGGAATAACTTCTCAGCAGCCAGCTTGCAGGTCAGCTTTGGGACACAGTGGAAAAAGAGCAACATGGGCTAGTGTTTCTCAAACACCCACAATTAACATTTATCAAGAGCTGGAAAGACTCCTCAAACCAAAGAAGCCACCCAGTCATCTGCTTGTATGGGACTGTAGGGACTCTGGCCTTGTGGGCATAGCAACAGTGAAAAACCTCCATGGCAGGATGACTCAAAGACCTCAGAGACACCCCCAAGGCGCACATCTGCTGCACACATCAAGCCACACACAGTGAGGAAGGATATGAGAGCAACCTTGGGAGAGTTTGCCAGCACAGGCAGAGCCCTCAGACTGCAGCTACTGGGAGAGCCAGGAGATACAGAAAGGGAGCTGGGGGTCCTAGTGGATGGAAAGATGACCATGAGTCAGCAACATGCTCTTGTGGTCACTAAGGCAAATGGTATCCTGGGGTGTATTAGAAGGGGTGTGGTCAGTAGGTCCAGAGAGGTTCTCCTTCCTCTCTACTCTGCCCTGGTGAGGCCACATCTGCAATATTGTGCCCAGCTTTGGGCCCCTCGGTTCAAGAAGGACCTCAGGCAACTGCTTGAAAGAGTCTAACGCAGAGCCACAAAAATGATTAATGGAGTGGAACATCTTCCTTATGAGGAGAGACTGAGGGAGCTGGGGCTCTTTAGCCTGGAGGAGACTTAGGGGTGACCTCATTAATGTTTATAAATATGTAAAGGGTGAGTACCAAGAGGATGGAGTCAGGCTCTTTTTGTGATGCCCAATGGCAGGACAAGGGGCAATGGAAACAGGAGTGTGAAGGCTCGTTACATATGCACAAGATTTACTCCTAGACTTTACTCCTTTGGCTCTACAGCTCAGGGGGGATGGAGCCAGCTAGGATACAGGAGATTTAACATCTTGGTGAGATGCACAGAGTCTCATTAGCTTGGTTCTGGCTCAGACTGCTTTCCACCTCTGAGGCTACAGGCATGGGGCTCAAGTATCTTGCAGCACTTCCCACAGAAGACCATAAGAACATTGATCCACAAAAGGCAGTGAAGGAGGAAGAGAAGTCTGCAACCTCTGGCTGTGTCTCTCTCCTTTCCTCTTGCTTTGCCACAGATGAACTGGTTGTCATATGGATTGTGATGCTCATCTTTTGGCCCAGTTTAAGAGAGGGACAGTGGAAGGAGGAGGTTTTTCTAGGTGCAAGAGAAAGCAGAAGAAAGAGAAGAGTTCATGGGAAGCATGTTGTGTTAAGACAGACTTTGCACAGCTAGTGAAGGTGTGAAGAACCACATGGTCCTTGATGAAATACCAATCAAGGATGCTAATGCTTTGTAGACAAGGCTCTGGAAACTCTGTATCTTCCCCCTGCAAGCAGCAGAGCTGGACTTACACAAGAGCAAGGTCAGGGAAAAATAAGCCACCGAGTTGCTGCCCTTAGCTTTGCTCAGCAAGGGCTTGGGAATGCCCAAGATACTTGCTAGGGCAAAGTATTTTCTGTGAGATTATTTAAAGCTGCAGAAGTGCTGTGAGCAAGAGGCCTTAATCCTCAGCATTAATGCAGGCTTTGGACAAATAACACCACCAGCTTCCCCTGGCCAAGCCATGGGGGGAGTTACAAACTTTCACCATCTCCCTCTAGGTTAGGGTTGCTGTGTGCTGGAGAAATCTGCCTTGAGCTTTAAAGTGGTATTTATTAGAGCATGCCAAAGAGATTCAAGACAGCTGATGTGTAGCTGCTAATGTGCAATAACTACTGCTATATTAGCAGCATGTTTTACCAGCTGTCAACAAAATGTCTGGGATGCTATTTGGAGACTGGGAGCTGAGCTGTTCTCTTTGGCCTCTATGAAAACCATGCATTTTGTTTCACATCATAAACTCTCTGCACAAACAAACATAAAGCTACAGCTCATAAATCAGCTTTCCAAGACCACAAAGCCATTAAACTACAAACAGCTTTAAGAAGCAGTCTGTGAAGAAACACTGCCAGTGCTTAACACTGCACAAGAGCCCACTGGAGTCACAGCCTGAAGGTGCAAAATAGTTCTGGGTATCAGCCATTAGCACAGCCCTGCTGCCAAGAGCCACAGAGGAACAGTGACAAGCCCCATTCAACATCAGGAATCAGAATAGAATAGGATAGGATAGGATAGGATAGGATAGGATAGGATAGGATAGGATAGGATAGGATAGGATAGGATAGGATAGGATAGGATAGGATAGGATTAACCATGTTGGAAAAGACCTTCGAGATCATCAAGTCCAACCTATCATCCAACACCATCTAATCAACTAAACCATGGCACCAAGCACCCCATCCAGGCTCTTCCTAAACGCCTCCAGTGATGGTGACTCCACCACCTCCCTGGGCAGCACATTCCCATGGCCAATCACTCTTTCTGTGAAGAACTTCATCCTAACATCCAGCCTAATCTTCTCCTGGTGCAGCTTGAGACTGTGTCCTCTTGTTCTGGTGCTGGGTGCCTGGGAGAAGAGACCAACCCCCACGTGGATACAACCTCCCTTCAAGGAGTTGTAGAGAGCAAGAAGGTCTCCTCTGAGCATCCTCTTCTCCAGGCTAAGCAACCCCAGCTCCCTCAGCCTCTCCTCATAGGACTTGTGCTCCAAACCCCTCCCCAGCTTTGTTGCCCTTCTCTGGACTCGTTCCAGCAAGTCAACATCTTTTGTAAACTGAGGAGCCCAGAACTGGACACAGGACTCGAGGTGTGGCCTGACCAGTGCAGAGTCTAGGGGCAGAATGACTTCCCTTCTCCTGCTGGCCACACTAGTCCTGATGGAGGCCAGGATGCCATTGACCAACTTGGTCACCTGGGCACACTGCTGCCTTATGTTCAGCCTACTGTCTATCAGTTCCCCCAGGTTCCTTTCTGCCTGGCCCCTCTCCAGCCACTCTGACCCCAGCCTGTAGCACTGCATGGGGTTGTTGTGACCAGTCTGTAGAATGTGGCACTTGGATGTGTTAAACCTCATGCCCTTTGAGTCTGCCCATCTGTCCAGCCTGTCAAGGTCCCTCTGCAGAGCCTCTCTACCCTCCAGCAGATCAACTCCTGCCCCCAGCTTGGTGTCATCTGCAAATTTACTGACAATGGACTCAATCCCCACACCCAGCTCATCAATAAAGCACAGGATGGGGCCCAGCACTGCTCCCTGGGGAACACCAGGGATCACTCTACTTCTCTCTCTACACTCACGTGGGGAACACTCTACTTCTCAGAGAGATGGACAAAAAGCAGGGGGACAAGCTTACCCACTCAAGTTTAACCTAGGTATTAAGTTAAAGGTCTGCTGAGATTTTTAAATATCATCCAAAACCAAGATGAGCAAGATGATTCCCCTTGCAATTTGTAAAACCTCATGGAACCATTAACCCACAAATATTAGGCCACCTGCAAATGTTTCTGTACAATTCACTGGCATCCATTTGATCCTCAGCCACTAAGCCACTCATTATGGATCATTAACCTAGAAATTATCTGCAGCTGAGGGAGCCACTGGCATCATCCTAGAGTGCTTTTTTTTAAACTAAAATACATGAGCCAGCAGTGTGCCCAGGTGGCCAAGAAGGGCCAATGGCATCGTGGCCTGGACCAGGAACAGTGTGGCCAGCAGGAGCAAGGAGGTCATTGTGCCCCTGGACTCACAGTATAACTAAGATTGTAAGAGACATCGAGGATCATCAAGTCCAACCTGCCACCACAGACCTCATGACTAGACCATGGCACCAAGAGCCACGTCCAGTCCCCTCTTGAACACCTCCAGAGATGATGACTCCACCACCTCCCTGGGCAGCACATTCCAATGACTCTCTCAGTGAAGAACTTTCTCCTCACCTTGAGTCTAAACCTCCCCTGGCACAGCTTGAGACTGTGTCCCCTTTATCTGGTGCTGGTTGCCTGGGAGAAGAGACCAACCCCTTCCCAGCTACAACCACCTTTCAGGTAGTTGTAGAGGGCAATGAGGTCACCCCTGAGCCTCCTCTTCTCCAGGCTAAACAACCCCAGCTCCCTCAGCCTCTCCTCATAGGGCTTGTGCTCAAGGCCTCTCCCCAGCCTTGTTGCCCTTCTCTAGACATGTTCAAGTGTCTCAATGTCCTTCTTAAACTGAGGGGCCCAGAACTGGACACAGGACTCAAGGTGTGGCCTAACCAGTGCAGAGTCCAGGGGCACAATGACTTCCCTGCTCCTGCTGGCCACACTATTCCCATTCCTAATGCAAGCCAGGATACCACTGGCCCTCTTGGCCACCTGGGCACACTACTGGCTCATGTTTAGGTGGCTGTCAATCAGCACCCCCAGGTCCCTCTCTGTTTGGGAGCTCTCCAGCCACTCTGACCCCAGCCTGTAGCTCTGCATGGCGTTGCCATGGTTAGGCCACACCTTGAGTCCTGTGTCCAGTTCAGGGCTCCTCAGTTTAGGAAAGATGTTGAGTTGCTGAAATGTGTCCAGAGAAGGGCAACAAAGCTGGGGAGGGGTTTGGAGCACAGGCTCTATGAAGAGAGGCTGAGGGAGCTGGGGTTGCTCAGCCTGGAGAAGAGGATGCTCAGGGGAGACCACCTTGCTCTCTACAACTACCTGAAGGGAGGTTGTAGCCAGGTGAGGGCTTAAGAAGGATATTGAGACCTTTCACTATGTCCAGAGAAGGGCAATGAGGCTGGTGAGAGGTCTTGACCAACCCCCACCTGGCTGCAACCTCCCTTCACGTAGTTGTAGACAGCAATAATGTCTCCTCCGATTCAAAGCCTCCAAAACAGGTAACTCAGGCCAGCTCTACAAACAATTACACTCTGAGGTGAGCTGTGGGTGGGTTTGTTTGGACACACACACTTTTCTTTAGCTAGCTGATTAAGAAGCCCAAGTGAGAAGTCTGCTTCTCCCACCCAGTTCTCCCAGTGATAGGACTAGGGGGAATGGAATGAAGCTGGAGGTAGGGAGATTCAGGCTGGAGGTGAGGAGGAAGTTCTTCCCCATGAAAGTGGTGAAGCCCTGGAATGGGTTGTCCAGGGAGGTGGTTGAGGCCCCATCCCTGGAGGGGTTTAAGAGCAGGCTGGATGAGGCTCTGGCCAGGCTGATGTAGTGTGGGGTGTCCCTGCCCATGGCAGGGGGATTGGAACTAGCTGATCCTTGTGGTCCCTTCCAACCCTGACTGATACTATACTAATCTTTTACAGTATTCACTGGGGCAAAGGAACATCATTAGGGAAGAATTCAGCATCCCTGTTCTTCTTGCAGTGGTTACTGCATGGGCAACATCCTAACTGCAGTGTTTTATCTAAGTATCTAAGTCAGGAGGGATTGGTGCTGACCCTTATGTGAGACACCATTGCATTAGTTTAATCCCTGTCAGCATCTAAGCACCATGCAGCTGTTCCATCACTCCTCTGCACCTCAGTGGGATGGGAAGGAGAATTGTGGAAGAAAAAATCCCCACAAAAGTTGTGGGTTGAGATAAGAACAGTTTATTAATTAGTGTAATAACAATATAATAATAGTAGCAGGCAGTAGTAGTAATGAAAAGGGAGATAACAAAGGGAGAGAATAGTTGTTATTCTTTTTTAAAGGCAAGTGATGCATGATGCAATTGCTCACCATCTGCTGGCTCATGCCCAGCCAGTCCTCATGCAGCAGCTGGCCCCAGCCAGCCTTCACCATAGTTCATGCACTGGGCATGATGCCATATGGTATGGAACATTCCTTTAGCCAGGAGAGGCAGGAGAGTCAGGCAGAGACAAACCTCATGAAGTTCAGCAAGAGAAAGCGTAGAGTCAAGCCACTCTCTATTATTTACCTGAGGTCCTGGCTGACTGGGGAGGTCCCAACAGACTGGAGAGTAGCAAATCTAAGACCCATCTACAAGAAAGGAAGAAAGGAGGGTCTGAGAAAGTATAGACCTGTCAGCCTGACCACAGTACCAGGGTAGGTCATGGAACAGATTATCTCAAGCAACATTACATGACATACAGAGAACAAGCAGAGGATCAGGCCCAGTCAGCATGGGTTTATGAAGGGCAGGTCCTGCCTGACCAGCTTGATCTCCTATGACAGGCTGAGCTGACTGTTGGATGAGCCCTCCTGCCCTCTAATAGATCAACACCTGCTCCCAGCTTGGTGCAAATGTACTGATGATGGACTCAATGCCCTCATCCAGATCATCAATAAAGATACTGAACAGGATGGGGCCCAGCACTGGTCCCTGAGGGACACCACTAGTGCCTGGCCGCCAGCTGGATGTGGCACCATTCACCACCACTCTCTGGGCTCGGCCCTCCAGCCAGTTCCTAACCCAGCACAGAGTACTGGGTTAATCCCACGAGCCAATCTACAGCATTAAGTGATGGCCTCTACTCTGTAAGGAAGAAAAATACCTTGAAAACACTTGGTTGTAAACCAAGCCAACGAGATACAGACAGCAGCCAGGATCATTTTACATAATAGTGAAGTTATTTAGACAGCTAGAGCTGTTAGCCAGGCTGCAGTTAAGTCAGTAATGTAGAAACTCAAGTAGAAAACAGGAGTTTCCCCGCTGAGAATAAGGAGTTCACACAGTCAGTATGTGGAGCTGGGCTTAATTCAAGGATTGCTGCTGTCTTAGTGATATTTGTTTTGCTTCCAAACACCACAACCTTGGAAGTCTCTCAACAGCAGTCTAGCAGATGTCACGTCTAACACATTTAGGCACCTTCAGAATCTCAGGTAAGATGGGCTCTGTGGGTGGTGCAAATACCTCTCAGATGGTAACCAGCACCAGAACAAGAGGACACAGTCTCAAGCTGTGCCAGAGGAAGTTTAGGCTCGAAGTGAGGAGAAAGTTCTTCACTGAGAGAGTTGTTCGTCATTGAAATGTGCTGCCCAGGGAGGTGGTGGAGTCACCATCCCTGGAGGTGTTCAAGAGGGGATTGGACGTGGCACTTGGTGCCATGGTCTAGTCATGGGGTCTGTGGTGACAGGTTGGACTCGGTGATCTTTGAGGTCTCTTCCAACCTTAGTGATACTGTGATACTATGGTCAACCAGGTCCACCTGAGCTGACCACTACCTGGGATCAGCTCCACCTGAGTTCCTCTATGCTGGATGGACCTGTCCCACTGGTGAATTCTTCTCAGTTCATGAAGGGTATGAAGCAGCTGAACAATTATCTAATTCACCAATGGATTGGTGAAACCCTGGAATGGGTTGTCCAGGGAGGTGTTTGAGGCCCCATCCCTGGAGGTGTTTAAGCCCAGGCTGGATGAGGCTCTGGCCAGCCTGCTCTCGTGTGGGGTGTCCCTGCCCATGGCAGGGGGGTTGGAACTAGATGATCCTTGTGGTCCCTTCCAACCCTGAATGATACTATGATAGCAACAATGAATGATCTGAAACAAAAATTTGGTATTTAAAGACACAACTGTTTCCCAGCTTAGTATGAAGCACCTTGTGTAGGTTATCTCTTTGCAAGTATCCACTACTGAAATCAATGTTTCAATGAATCTGTGAAGCTCTGACATGCTTACTCCTCCCCTCTTCGACCCTTTGCATTAGGCAACCCTGCTGAAAATCAGCTCCACACCCAGTGTATACTACAAAGCAAACATCAGTAACGAAAAAAGGGGGAAGAAAGGCACCAGGACAACAGACTGTAATAGGATAGGATAGGACAGGACAGGACAGGATAGGATAAACCAGGTTGGAAGAGACCTTCGAGATCATCGTGTCCAACCTATCATCCAACACCATCTAATCAACTAAACCATGGCACCAAGCACCCCATCCATCCACCACCTCCCTGAGCAGCACAGTCCAATGGCAAATCACTCTTTCTGGGAAGAACTTCTTTATTAGAATAAACCTTTATTAGAATAAACCAAACCAGGTTGGAAGAGACCTTCAAGATCATCGTGTCCAACCCATCAACCAATCCAACCCACCCAAACAGCTAACCCATGGCACCAAGCACCCCATCAAGTCTCCTCCTGAACACCTCCAATGACGGCGACTCCACCACCTCCCCGGGCAACCCATTCCATAGCGCAATCACTCTCTCTGTATAGAACTTCTTCCTAACATCCAACCTGAACCTCCCCTGGCGCAGCCTGAGACTGTGTCCTCTTGTTCTGGTACTGGGTGCCTGGGAGAAGAGACCATCATCCGCCTGTCTACAACCTCCCTTCAGGTAGTTGTAGAGAGTGATAAGGTCACCCCTGAGTCTCCTCTTCTCCAGGCTGAGCAGCCCCAGCTCCCTCAGCCTCTCCTCATAGGGCTTGTGTTCCAAACCCCTCACCAACTTTGTTGCTCTTCTCTGGACTCGTTCCAGCAAGTCAACCTCCTTCCTAAACTGAGGGGCCCAGAAATTTTTCACAGGGACAGAGGACTTCTTCCTAACCTCCAGCCTAAACCTCCCCTGGTGCAGCTTGAGACTGTGTCCTCTTGTTCTGACACAGGTTGCCTGGGAGAAGAGACCAAACCCCACCTGGCTACAACCTCCCTTCAGGTAGTTGTAGAGAGCAAGAAGGTCTCCCCTGAGCCTCCTCTTCTCCAGGCTAAGCAACCCCAACTCCCTCAGACTCTCCTCATAGGGTTTGTGCTCCAATCCCCTCACCAACTTTGTTGCCAGCAAAGATTAAGCCCTTCTCTACAAGCAAGCTCTGGCCCTGCTAACACAACAGTTTTACTCCCTCCCAAAACCTCACCTGTCTGTCAGTGCATCAACAGTGGCTTCAGACACACGTGGCCAGGAGGAAAAACAAATGGAGGGGTGGAGGAGAAACAACAACAAAAATCAAACAAACCAACCCTCTCTTGTCTGTCCTTTATTAAGGACTCAGGAAAATGAGCCTTCACCAAGCTTAATTAGTTACCAGGTATCACCTGAACTTGGCACAGAGGGCATACACAGTCAATCACAAATCCAAGATAAGAAACACGAGCTCAGCTCTCAGTGATGGAGATTTAAACTAATCCATTTGACCTTGAATTTGCAGTAGATGAAAAACATAGGTGAAAAACAACTGTTGTGCCTCACCTTACACAGGTTCATCTGTGGCAATGCTTCTGCTTGGCATAAGCTGCTCATTTCCACTTCTGGATGTGTGTGGCATTGGCAGACAGGGCTGAAGTCCCTTTTGAATCCAAATCCAGCATCACAGCATGAGAGGGAGGTCAAAAGAAGGATTAAAAGGTCAGGCTGGTCCATAAGGACGATGATGCTCGCTGAGGACAGAGTATTCTCAAGGAAGCATTTTTCAGTGCCATATGTAATTAGATTATGGACTTCAATCAGAAGCATGCTCCAGTGGAATGACATCTACATTGGTGCCTTCCTTCTGGCTCAGCAAGGCATTCAACATCAAGCAAAACAAACTGGAAGGAATCCAGATCAACAGCTCTGCTGAAGACACTCCTGCATTTTAGAGCAACCCATCTCGAAAACTGCTGTATAAGCACAGAGAAGTCATAGTATCAGTCAGGGTTGGAAGGGACCACAAGGATCATCTAGTTCCAACCCCCCTGCCATGGGCAGGGACACTCCACACTACATCAGGCTGGCCAGAGCCTCATCCAGCCTGGGCTTAAACACCTCCAGGGATGGGGCCTCAACCACCTCCCTGGACAACCCATTCCAGGGCTTCACCACTCTCATGGGGAAGAACTTCCTCCTCACCTCCAGCCTGAATCTCCCCACCTCCAGCTTCATTCCATTCCCCCTAGTCCTATCACTACCTGAGATCCTGAGAAGTCCCTCCTGTGACCATTTGAGGCTGTCCCTTTAAGGAAGGGGACATTGGGGTTGAATGTTTATAAACAAAAGACTAATCTAAACTAATTTAATTGGTAGATTGGGAGAAAGCACCTTCTGAACTGGGAGTACAGCAGCTTTCTGGTCAGTCTTTCTTCCTTCCCCTTTGTTAAAGGCACTGCCTTTAACCCAACGACAGCCTTCTTGTAGGCCCCCTTCAGATACTGGAAGGCCATATTAAGGTCACCTGGGAGCCTTCTCTTCTCCAGACTGAACAGCCCCAACTCCTTCAGTCTGTCCTCACAGGAGAGGTGCTCCAGCCCTCTGATCATCCTTGTGGCCCTTCTCTGGACACCTTCCAGCACCTCCAGATCCCTCTTGGAATAGGGGCTCCAGAACTGGAGGCAGTACTCCAGGGGGATCTCCCCAGAGCTGAGTAGAGGAGGAGAATCACCTCCCTTGATCTGCTGGCCACACTTCTCCTGCTGCAGCCCAGGATCTGATTGGCTTTGCGGGCTGCAAGCGCACACTGAGAGCTCCTGTTGAGCTTCTCCTCCACCAGCACCCCCAAGTCTCTCTCCTCAGGGCTGCTTTCCAGTCAGTCTCCACCTGCTCATGTGAAAAGAAGATTAAAAACCCCAAACAGCTGGTGACTTAATCCTCAACTCCATCCCCAGCTGACATTACACACACTGTGGAACACGCCTTGCTTTAAACCTTGGCTTATACTGCAGAAATCTTCAAGTCTGGGTGTCTGTAAGGCCAAAGCATTGTCATTCCAAAGTATAGTGCTAATTTGATGATTTCACTCTACAACAGGAGACATCCAACTTTAAATACCAACTACAGGCCCAGAGCCTTTGATGGGATTGAGAGACAGCTGAATGTGCAGAGAGAAAGCAGAAAACTCATGCTCAAAGCCTCAATCAATCCAGCCTGAGGAATGGAGGAGCCATCCACTTCTCCCCACTTCCTGGTTGCTTGAGGCAGCCTCCTCTGAAACTCTTAACTATTTAACACCCTCTAAGTGGGAACACTTTGCCTTTGGGATGGTAACATCCACCATTCACCACTTTTCCATCATTCACCCTACCAATCATAGAATCATAGAATCAATAAGGTTGGAAAAGACCTCAGAGATCATCAAGTCCAACCTATCACCCAACACCTCATGACTAAGTAAACCATGGCTTCAAGTGTCACATTCAATGTCCTCTTGAACACCTCCAGGGATGGTGACTCCACCACCTCCCTGGGCAGCACATTCCAATGGTGAACAACTCTCTCAGTGAAGAACTTTCTCCTCACCTCCAGTCTAAACTTCCCCTGGTGCAACTTGAGACTGTGGTCCTCTTGTTCTGGTGCTGGTTGTCTGGGAGAAGAGACCAACCCCTTCGTGGCTACAGGTAGTTGTAGAGAGCAATAAAGTCTCCCCTGAGCCTTCTCTTCTCCAGACTAAACAACCCCAGCCCCCTCAGCCTCTCCTCACAGGGCTTGTGCTCAAGACCTCTCCCCAGCTTTGTTGCCCTTCTCTGGACATGTTCAAGTGTCTCAATATCCTTCTTAAATTGAGGATGAAAATGCAGGAAACCAGCCTAAATGACTGCTACTGCTATTCAAGCAACTTTAAAAGCAGTCTTTAGTTAGTGCTGCTTCTTAAAAGAAAAGTGCCAGCTTGTCTTTGCCGTCCTGCTTCCCCTTCTCTCAGCCACTGCTGAATAGCACAGTGCCTCTCTCTCCCCTTCTAACAGCAAATCCTACACCTGCTCAGGACATTCCCCTCACTGGCTTTGCAAAGCAACACATCCTTTTCGATCTGGGACTGGGGAGAAGGGCCAGGCTCCCCTCTCAGCTTCACAGATGAAGCCAAAAAGAAAATTTGTTCCTCTGTGTTCATGGTTTAATAGCCATGTGAATTTACACAATGCTCTGGCTTTGCCTATCTTGCTGCTGAAAATGGGTGTAGAGGCCTCTGGGAAGGTTGCAGTGCTTGCAGAACCACAACACTCTCTCAAATTTGAGCCATGCCACCCTCCTTCAAAAATGTTATGGTTAACCTACAGCAAAATGAGACTTCACTCTCCTAAATCAGTTCACCCCACTGCTACTCTAAGGGACCATTTGCCAACTGAACCTGTAGCAGGAAATGTTGAAGGGAACCTGGGGGTGCTGATTGACAGCTGCCTAAACATGAGCCAGCCATGTGTTCAGGTGGTCAAGAAAGCCAATGGCATCCTGGCCTGCATCAGGAACAGTGTGGCCAGCAGGAGCAGGGAAGTCATTGTGCCCCTGGACTCTGCACTAGTTAGGCCACACCTTGAGTCCTGTGTCCAGTTCTGGGCCCCTCAGTTTAAGAAGGACATTGAGACACTTGAATGTGTCCAGAGAAGGGCAACGAGGATGGGGAGAGGTCTGGAACACAAGCCCTATGAGGAGAGGCTGAGGGAGCTGGGGTTGTTAGCCTGGAGAAGAGGAGGCTCAGGGGTGACCTCATTGCTCTCTACAACTACCTGAAGGGAGGTTGTAGCCAGGAAGGAGTTGGTCTCTTCTCCCAGGCAACCAGCACCAGAATAAAAGGACACAGTCTCAAGCTGTGTCAGGGGAAGTTTAGACTCGAGGTGAGGAGAAAGTTCTTCACTGAGAGAGTCATTCACCATTGGAATGTGCTGCCCAGGGAGGTGGTGGAGTCATCATCTCTGGAGGTGTTCAAGAGGGGGATTGGACGTGGCACTTGGTGCCATGGTCTAGTCATGAGGTCTGTGGTGACAGGGTGGACTTGATGATCTTTGAGGTCTCTCCAACCTTGGTGATTCTGTGATATCCTGTGAATGTTTCCTCTTCAGAGAAACACCCCCATCACCTTACATTGCCCTCCTGCCTGAAAGAAGGAAAAAACCCACACAACCACCTCAAAGCTGTTCCAGACTGATTAAAAGGTATCCAGTTCAGAATTTCATCTTCTTCCCAATCATTAATGCAACCAGAAAAAAGCATCTGGTGTGTAACAAGAACCAGATGTTTTGGTCAATTGCTAGGAAATCTGAAGCAGGAAGATGGATTTGCATCATCCTGGTGTTCCCATTAGCACAAACACAGAAGGTAGATCCAATCCATCCTAATGCCCCCAGGCAACTGGCTAGTAGCTGTGACAGGCACAGACACATCCTTCTCCAGACCCAGACACACTTAAAGACAACAGACCAAGGGGACACAATATCTGAACCACTCAGGCAACTGCTCACGAGCCTGCTTCAGTCAAAATAAGACCTGGAGTTCAAATGAGCTCAGCTCACTCGGTCTGAGCAGATTAAAGAGCAATTGCAATGAGCAGCTCTGACAGCAGATCCAAGTGTAATGCCTGCAGCAACCAGAGGCAAGCTCACATAATGACATCACCAGTGCTCAATGCATATGGAAAGAATCAGGTTCCCCATAAAAATACAGGTTCACCTTCCACTCTTTCAGCGTAGCACTGACAGCCAGGAAGTCTTTTTAAGAGTGGTAGACTGCTCTGGACCCAAGGGTCTGGTATCAGAAATATCCAGACACTTAAGTATTTTCTTGGTGCTATAGGATCTCTGTATTTTTTAAACCCATGGGCCTGAATGTCTGACCTCCCAACTAGTACTTTGTGCAGAAGGGTTATTTAAAAGCTAGCTGTTGCATAGGGTTTGAAACAGCTGTTGTTGTTCAGCTCTGCACCAATCACAGTATCACCAAGGTTGGAAGAGACCTCAAATTGTCATCGAGTCCAACCTGTCACCACAGACCCTCATGACTAGACCATGGCACCAAGTGCCACCAAGTCAGCATTTAACTTGTACTGAAGCAAATCTGAGTAAGTTTGACCAATTTTATTGTTTCCCTGACTATATTCAGTTTACCTTGTACAAAATGACCCTTGTTTAACGGATTTGAAAGAAAAAATAGGAAGTTCCCATGAAGCCAGAATAACACATTTTTCCTATCAGGACCCTCCTCAGGTATTTTCAAGCTTGATGTTTTCAGTGAGAACTTAATTTGTCCTTATGTTTCAGAGTTCACAGGTTTATAGAGAAGAGGAGAGGGAGGGAGGAGAGGGAGGGGAGAGGGAGGGGAGAGGGAGGGGAAGAGAGGAGAGGGGAAGAGAGGAGAGGGGGAAGAGAGGGAGAGGGGAAGAGAGGAGAGGGGAAGAGAGGAGAGGGGAAGAGAGGAGAGGGGAAGAGAGGAGAGGGGAAGAGAGGAGAGGGGAAGAGAGGAGAGGGGAAGAGAGGAGAGGGGAAGAGAGGAGAGGGGAAGAGAGGAGAGGGGAAGAGAGGAGAGGGGAAGAGAGGAGAGGGGAAGAGAGGAGAGGGGAAGAGAGGAGAGGGGAAGAGAGAGGAGAGGGGAAGAGAGGAGAGGGGAAGAGAGGAGAGGGGAAGAGAGGAGAGGGGAAGAGAGGAGAGGGGAAGAGAGGAGAGGGGAAGAGAGGAGAGGGGGAAGAGAGGAGAGGGGAAGAGAGGAGAGGGGAGGGGAGGAGACTCGAGGAGAGGAGAGAGAAGAGAAGAGAGAGGAGAGGAGACTCGAGGAGAGAGGAGAGGAGAGGAGACTCGAGGAGAGGAGAGGAGACTCGAGGAGACTCGAGGAGAGGAGAAGAGAAGAGAGGAGAAGAGAGGAGAAGAGAAGAGAAGAGAAGAGAAGAGAAGAGAAGAGAAGAGAAGAGAAGAGAAGAGAAGAGAAGAGAAGAGAAGAGAAGAGAAGAGAAGAGAAGAGAAGAGAAGAGAAGAGAAGAGAAAGAGAAGAGAAGAGAAGAGAAGAGAAGAGAAGAGAAGAGAAGAGAAGAGAAGAGAAGAGAAGAGAAGAGAAGAGAGGGGAGGAGAGGAGAGGGGAGGGGAGGAGAGGGGAGGGGAGGTTCGGAGAGGGAGAGACCTTCAAGATCATCGCTTTTCAGACACCTGGATTCCAGTTTAGGGTTTATTTGCATACAAAAATATATTATAATGGGGGGAGTGGGGGGAGTGGGAAAAGCATTAAAAGTTCTCAACTATATAAAATTACAAATATATTTTCATAAAAGCAACTTTAAATTAAAATCTGAGCTATATTTTGGAGCAAAATACAGCTGCAATGCTTCAGTTCTTATTCCAACCGCTGCAGAACAACAGAAATGATGTCGCCAGTTAAATGCTTGCAGGAGTTCACAAAGGTTATGTTCAGAAGGTGAGCATCTTGGGTAGCAGAGTTATCAGACAAGGGCAGCAGGTTCTCAGTGACTGATGTCACTTATCCTTCAGAAGACATTCCATGGGCAAGCATAAGAGCAAAGGTTCATTTCACATGTCTGGAAATAAAAAACCCAAGAAAGATCGTTAAGTTCTATACTAAATAATACTGCAGGTTGTCAACATACCTGGCACCCCACACCCAGCCTGCTAGACTGCCTGCCTGGCCAGAATTATGCCTCTAGTTATCATGAGAGCCAAAATGTTTGCATGTAAAAAAATAACATTTAAAGGTAATTACTGTTCTAAAGGTTGCATTAGACTTGAAAAGACCTGAGAAGGGAAGGGAAGGGAAGGGAAGGGAAGGGAAGGGAAGGGAAGGGAAGGAAGGGAAAGGGAAGGAGGGAAGGGGAAGGGAAGGGAAGGGACAGGGAAGGGAAGGGAAGGGAAGGGAAGGGAAGGGAAGGGAAGGGAAGGGAAGGGAAGGGAAGGGAAGGGAAGGGAAGGGAAGGGAAGGGAAGGGAAGGGAAGGAAGGGAAGGAAGGGAAGGGAAGGGAAGGGAAGGGAAGGGAAGGAAGGGAAGGGAAGGGAAGGGAAAGGGAAGGGAAGGGACCAGACCAGGCTGAAAAAGACCTTCGAGATAATCAAGTCCAACCTATCACCCAACACCATCTAATCAACTAAACCATGGCACCAAGCACCCCATACAGTCTCTTCTTAAACACCTCCAGTGATGGGGGACTCCACCACCTCCCTGGGCAGCACATTCCAGTGGCCAATCTCTCTTTCTGGGAAGAAGTTCTTCCTAACATCCAGCCTAAACTTCCCATGGCACAGCTTGAGACTGTGTCCTCTTGTTCTGCTGCTGGTTGCCTGGGAGAAGAGACCAACCCCCACCTGGCTACAACCTCCCTTCAGGGAGTTGTAGACAGCAAGAAGGTCTCCCCTGAGCCTCCTCTTCTCCAGGCTAAACAACCCCAGCTCCCTCAGCCTCTCCTCATAGGGTTTGTGCTCCAAACCCCTCCCCCAGATTTGTTGCCCTTCTCTGGACACATTCAAGTGTCTCAATGTCCTTCTTAAACTGAGGGGGCCCACAGTGGACACAGGACTCAAGGTGTGATCTAACCAGTGCTGAGTCCAGGGGCACAATGACTTCCCTGCTCCTGCTGGCCACACTATTCCTGACCCAGTCCAGGACACCATTGGCCTTCTTGGCCACCTGGGCACACTGCTGCTCATGTCCAGCCTACTGTCAACCAGTACCCCCCCAGGTTCCTTTCTGTTTGGCTGCTCTCCAGCCACTCTGACCCCAGCCTGTAGCTCTGCATGGGGTTGTTGTGGCCAAAGTGCAGCACCTGGCACTTGGACTTGTTGAATGCTATCCTGTTGGACTCTGCCCATCTGTCCAGTCAGTCAAGATCCCTCTGCAGAGCCCTTTACCCTCTAACAGATCAACACCTGGTCCCAGCTTGGTGTTGTCTGCAAATTTACTGATGATGGACTCAATCCCCTCATCCAGATCATCAATAAAGGTATTGAACAGGATGGGGCCCAGCACTGATCCCTGGGGCACACCGCTACTGACTGGCTGCCAGCTGGATGTGGCACCATTCACCACCACTCTCTGGGCTCGGCCCTTCAGCCAGTTCCTTACCCAGCACAGAGTGCTGCTGTCCCAAGCCACGTAATGAGGCATAGCACTAACAAACTAAAAGTTAGGTTACACAAGACTGTCACTACCCTACCCCCTTTCCCCAGTGCATTGACTTCCATCATTCTTTGACAATACCAAGTGAGATGCAGCCTGCTAATAAAATCCTACTTACTTGCTAGTGTCCTGTCAAGATCAGCAATGAAGTCCTCCAGTTCCTTTGTGTCTCCAAGCTTTGCTGCAAAACAAGAGTCAAGGCTGCTCAGAAGGTACACTGGAACCACACCATCCCCCCAAATCAGTTTCAGTGGTATCAAACATGCCGTGGATTGCTTTCATGAAAGTTAAACAGGGTTGCTGCAGCACCCAAATGCATTGGTAGAAAACAGGAGAGGACTGAATAAACATTCTGGTCGTCTTAATTTTGCATTTGACAGAAGCAAAGCAAATAAATCCTCTCTTTAGTTTCCTAAAGCAGAGGTTGAAGTTGGGGGGGGGGGGGAGGGGGAAGCTCTATATCAACTCATTTGTGTCCTTGCTACTACAGGAGTCTTCCTTACTGCCTCTGTACAGATACTGCATCCATGGCCCTCATGAAACCACACCCAGTTAGCTCCCAGTCCTATCCAAATCTAATGCTCTTAATTTCAGTACCACTGCTCTGCTGTGAGGTCAGGTCCTTTGATCTTGACCCAATACACTGCAAACTTGGGCCCAAACAGCCACACAAATTTCCACTCCTGAGAGCACCATTGCTTCCACTCAATCTAGCTTTACTGCAAGTAGCTCCCTTATCTTACTTTTGTGGTCTCTTCCAAGCCAGTTCCAATTCCACTTCTGTCCTGTCTTATCAGGAAGAACACCTTGACCTTTAGTGTAGTTCCTTGCAAGAATTTCCTGCCAGTTTAGCTGATTATTTTGCTACATGTTATTAGCTATTACTCATTATTCCTCCCTAGTACCATGAAAATTGGGAAAAGCATTCAACTTGGGAATTTTTGTGACAGGTTACTGTGTACAAGACATGAAAACTTGAAAAGCTTTAGAGCCTGCACCTGAGAAGAGTAGAATAGAATAGACACAGACGTAGATGTAGACATAGACATAGACATAGACATAGACATAGACATAGACATAGACATAGACATAGACATAGACGTAAACATAGACGTAGACATAGACATAGAAAAGGATAGGATAGGATAGGATAGGATAGGATAGGGTAGAATAGAATAGAATAGAATAGAATAGAATAGAATAGAATAGAATAGAATAGAATAGAATAGAATAGAATAGAATAGAATTAACAAGATTGGAAAAGACCTTTGAGATCACCAAGTCCAACCCATCATCCAACACCATCTAATCAATTAAACCATGGCACCAAGCGCCCCATCCAGTCTCTTTCTAAACACCTCCAGTGATGGTGACTCCACCACCTCCCTGGGCAGCACATTCCAATGGCCAATCTCTCTATCTATGAAGAACTTCTTCCTAACATCCAGCCTAAACCTCTCCTGATGCAGCTTGAGACTGTGTCCTCTAGTTCTGGTGCTGGTTGCCTGGGAGAAGAGACCAAACCCCCACCTGGCTACAAGCTCCTTTCAGGTAGTTGTAGACAGCAAGAAGGTCTTCCCTGAGCCTCCTCTTCTCCAGGCTAAGCAACCCCAGCTCCCTCAGCCTCTCACAGGGCTGTGCTCCAAACTCCTCCCCAGCTTTGTTGCCCTTCTCTGGACACCTTCCAGCAACTCAGCATCTTTCCTAAACTGATGGGGCCCACGACTGGACACAGGACTCAAGGCGCTGAGTACAGGGGTAGAATGACTTCCCTGCTCCTGCTGGCCACACTATTCCAGACTCAGTCCAGGATGCCATTGGCCTTCTTTGCCACCTGGGCACACTGCTGGCTCATGTTCTGCCTCCTGTCTACCAGTACCCCCAGTAGTTGTAATGAAAGCACTATGTAGTACAGATCTGATACTGTTAATTATTGGTATGTCTGCTGCAGAGTCAGCCTGAATGAAACAAGCTTCTGGGAAGTTAGCACAGTTGCAAGACAGAGGCCACTTTGAAAGGCCATAGATACAAAGGACTAAAGAAGGAAGGGTTGTGTCAGCAGTGCAAGGCCTATATGGATCTAAGTAACTGTGCTAACTTCAGTGACAGCATGCAGCTTCAGAAGAGTCACCTACTGCACACCCTGGCATTCAGGGTAAGTATGTCTGTATATAGATTGGAGACTTAAGCTACTTAGTTGCTTCACCAGCAGAACAAGTGGACACAGTCTCAAGCTGCACCAGGGAAGGTTTAGGCTGGATGTTAGGAAGAAATTCTTCCCAGAAAGAGTGATTGGCCATTGGAATGTGCTGCCCAGGGAGGTGGTGGAGTCACCATCACTGGAGGTGTTTAGGAGGAGACTGGATGAGGCATTTGGTGCCATGGTTTAGTTGATTAGATGGTGTTGGATGATAGGTTGGACTTGATGATCTCAAAGGTCTTTTTCAACCTTGAAGGTATATGCTGACCTGGTCTATTCAATTCCATTCAATTCCATTCCAAGCCATTCCAATCCATTCTATTCTATTGTTCTCTTCTCCTCTCCTCTCTTTTCTCCTCTCCTTTCTTTTCTCCCCTCCTCTCCCCTCCTCACCTCTCCCCTCCCCTCCTCACCTCTCCCCTCCTCTCCCCTCCTCCCCTCACCCTCTCCTCTCCTCCCCACTCCTCTCCTCCTCCTCTCCTCTCCTCTCCTCTCCTCTCCTCTCCTCTCCTCTCCTCCTCCACTCCTCTCCTCCCCCTCTCTCTCCTCCCTCTCCTCTCCCTCTCCTCCCCTCTCCTCTCCTCCCCTCTCTCCTCCCTCTCCTCTCCTCCTCCCTCCTCCCCTCTCCTCCTCCCCTCTCTCCTCCCCTCCTCTCTCCTCTCCTCCTCCTCTCCTCTCTCTCCTCTCCTCTCCTCCTCCTCTCTCTCCTCTCCTCTCCTCTCCGAACCTCTCCTCTCCTCTCCGAACCTCTCCTCTCCTCTCCGAACCTCTCCTCTCCTCTCCTCTCCCCTCCTCTCCTCTCCCCTCTCCTCTCTTCTCTCTCCTCTCTTCTCTTCTCCTCTCCTACTCTACTCTGCTCTACTCTGCTCTACTCTGCTCTACTCTTCCCCTACTCTATTTCAGTAAGCAGTGACACAGGTCAGTTCTTAAGTGAAACATTCTGTAAGCAATATTACAATTCCCCATCA
>NW_027144431.1:0-37587 GCF_026170545.1 Melanerpes formicivorus | reverse complement strand
GGCTGGGGCCAAGGTTGGAGCTGGGGCTGGGCTGGGTGGCGAGGGTGGGGTTGGGGCTGGGGCTGGGGCTGCGGACAGGGCTGGGGCTAGGGCTGAGTTAGGGGTAGGGCTGGGACTGGATTGGGGCCAGGGCTGGGGCAGGACTAAGGCTTGAGGCTGGGCCTTGGGCTGGGGCAGGGTTGGCGCAGGGCTGGGGCTGGGGGCTGGGATGGGGCAGGGCTGGGACTGAGGCTGGGGCACGGGCCGAGGCTGGGGACAGGGCTAGGGCTGGAGCTTGGGCAGGGCTGGGGCCAGGCTGGGGCTGGGTTCGGCTCAGGGGTGAGGCTTGGTCGAGGGCTGTGGCTGGGCTAGGGCAGGGCTGGGGCTGGGGCTGGGCTGGGGCTGGGCCGGGGGCAGGGCTGGACTGGGGCAGGGCTGGGGCAGGGCTGGGGGCTGGGTTCGGTGTAGGGTTGGGGCTGGGGCAGGGCTGGGCTGGGGGCCGGGGATGGGGCCATGAGTGGGGCTTGGCTGGGGCTGGGGCTGGGGGCTGGGGCTGGGCCGGGGCAGGGCTGGGCTGGGGCAGGGCTGGGGCTGGGCTGGGGCTGGGCTCGGTGCAGGGGCTGGGGCTGGGGCAGGGCAGAGGCTGGGGGCAGGGTTGGGCTGGGGCCGGGGATGGGGGCCGTGAGTGGGGGCTTGGCAGGGGGCCGGGGCTGGGGCCGGGGGTGGGGCTGGGGCTGGGGGCGGGGACTGGGAGAGGGCTGTGGCTGGGGGCTGGGTCCAGGGCTGGGGCTGGGCGGTGGCTGGGGCTGGGCTGGGGCAGGGCTGGGGGCTGGGTCTGGGCTGGGGGCAGGGGATGGGGATGGGGCTGGGCTGGGCAGGGGCAGGGCTAGGCCTGTGCTGGGGATGAAGCTGGGGTGGGGCTGGGGCTGGGTCCAGGGCAGGGGGCTGGGCTGGGGCTGGGGCTAGTGTGGTGCTGGGGGCTGGGCTGGGGGCAGGGCTGGGGCTGGGGCTGGGCTTGGCGTCAGGGCTGGGGATGGGATGTGGGCTGCGGCTGGCCTGGGGCAGGGCTGGGGCTGCGCTGGGGGCTGGGGCTGGGTCCAGAGTGGGGCTGTGTCCAGGGCAGGGGCAGGACTGGGGCCGGGCTGGTGCTGGGGCTGGGCTGAGGGCAGGTCTGGGGCAGGGCTGGGGATGGGGCTGGGCTGGGGCTGGGCTTGTGGCTGTGGCTGGGCTGTGGCTGGAGCTGGGCTGGGGCTGAGGGTGGGGCTGGGGCTGGGCTAGGGCTGGGCTGGGTCCGGGGGCTGCGACTGGGGCTGGGTCTAGGGCTGGGGCTGGGCTGTGGGCTGTGGCTGGGCTGGGGCTGTGCTGGGGCTGTGGCTGGGGCTGGGCTGGGGCTGTGTCCCAGGGCAGGGGCTGGGCTGGGGCTGGGCTGGGGCCGAGGGGTGGGGCTGGGGCTGGGGCTGGGGCTGAGGGCAGGGCTGGGCTGGGGCTGGGGCTGGGGCAGGGGCCGGGGCTGGGGACAGGGCTGGGGCCAGAGCTGGGGCAGGGCTATGGCTGGGCTGGGGCTGGGGCTGGGGCTGGAACAGGAGCCAGGCTGGGGCAGGGCTGTGGCCTAGGCTGGGGCAGGGCCTGGGGCTGGGCTGGGGCTGGGCTGGGACCAGGACTGGGCTGGGGAAGGGACTGGGGCAGGGCTTGGGGTGGGACTGGGGCTGGGGCTGGGATGGGGCAGGGCTGGGGCTGGGGCAGGGCGGAGGCTGGGGCAGGGTTGGGCTGGGGCCGGGGATGGGGCCGTGAGTGGGGCTTGGCAGGGGCTGGGGGCTGGGGGCGGGGATGAAGCTGGGGGTGGGGCTGGGGCTGGGTCCAGGGCAGGGGCTGGGCTGGGGCTGGGGCTAGTGTGGTGCTGGGGCTGGGCTGGGGGCAGGGCTGGGGCTGGGGCTGGGCTTGGCGTCAGGGCTGGGGATGGGATGTGGCTGCGGCTGGCCTGGGGCAGGGCTGGGGCTGCGCTGGGGCTGGGGCTGGGTCCAGAGTGGGGCTGTGTCCAGGGCAGGGGCAGGACTGGGGCCGGGCTGGTGCTGGGGCTGGGCTGAGGGCAGGTCTGGGGCAGGGCTGGGGATGGGGCTGGGCTGGGGCTGGGCTGTGGCTGTGGCTGGGCTGTGGCTGGAGCTGGGCTGGGGCTGAGGGTGGGGCTGGGGCTGGGCTAGGGCTGGGCTGGGTCCGGGGCTGCGACTGGGGCTGGGTCTAGGGCTGGGGCTGGGCTGTGGCTGTGGCTGTGGCTGGGCTGGGGCTGTGCTGGGGCTGTGGCTGGGGCTGGGCTGGGGCTGTGTCCAGGGCAGGGGCTGGGCTGGGGCTGGGCTGGGGCCGAGGGTGGGGCTGGGGCTGGGGCTGGGGCTGAGGGCAGGTCTGGGCTAGGGCTGGGGCTGGGGCTGGGGGCCGGGGCTGGGGACAGGGCTGGGGCCAGAGCTGGGGCAGGGCTGGTGCAGGGCTGGAACTGGGGCAGGGCTGGGGCAGGGCTGGAACTGGGGCTGGGCTGGGGCCAAGGTTGGAGCTGGGGCTGGGCTGGTGGCGAGGGTGGGGTTGGGGCTGGGGCTGGGGCTGCGGACAGGGCTGGGGCTAGGGCTGAGTTAGGGGTAGGGCTGGGACTGGATTGGGGCCAGGGCTGGGGCAGGACTAGGCTTGAGGCTGGGCCTTGGGCTGGGGCAGGGTTGGCGCAGGGCTGGGGCTGGGGGCTGGGATGGGGCAGGGCTGGGACTGAGGCTGGGGCACGGGCCGAGGCTGGGGACAGGGCTAGGGCTGGAGCTTGGGCAGGGCTGGGGCCAGGCTGGGGCTGGGTTCGGCTCAGGGGTGAGGCTTGGTCGAGGGCTGTGGCTGGGCTAGGGCAGGGCTGGGGCTGGGGCTGGGCTGGGGCTGGGCCGGGGCAGGGCTGGACTGGGGCAGGGCTGGGGCAGGGCTGGGGCTGGGTTCGGTGTAGGGTTGGGGCTGGGGCAGGGCTGGGCTGGGGCCGGGGATGGGGCCATGAGTGGGGCTTGGCTGGGGCTGGGGCTGGGGCTGGGGCTGGGCCGGGGCAGGGCTGGGCTGGGGCAGGGCTGGGGCTGGGCTGGGGGCTGGGCTCGGTGCAGGGCTGGGGCTGGGGCAGGGCAGAGGCTGGGGCAGGGTTGGGCTGGGGCCGGGGATGGGGGCCGTGAGTGGGGCTTGGCAGGGGCCGGGGCTGGGGCCGGGGGTGGGGCTGGGGCTGGGGGCGGGGACTGGGAGAGGGCTGTGGCTGGGGCTGGGTCCAGGGCTGGGGCTGGGCGGTGGCTGGGGCTGGGCTGGGGCAGGGCTGGGGCTGGGTCTGGGCTGGGGGCAGGGATGGGGATGGGGCTGGGCTGGGCAGGGGCAGGGCTAGGCCTGTGCTGGGGATGAAGCTGGGGTGGGGCTGGGGCTGGGTCCAGGGCAGGGGCTGGGCTGGGGCTGGGGCTAGTGTGGTGCTGGGGCTGGGCTGGGGGCAGGGCTGGGGCTGGGGCTGGGCTTGGCGTCAGGGCTGGGGATGGGATGTGGCTGCGGCTGGCCTGGGGCAGGGCTGGGGCTGCGCTGGGGCTGGGGCTGGGTCCAGAGTGGGGCTGTGTCCAGGGCAGGGGCAGGACTGGGGCCGGGCTGGTGCTGGGGCTGGGCTGAGGGCAGGTCTGGGGCAGGGCTGGGGATGGGGCTGGGCTGGGGCTGGGCTGTGGCTGTGGCTGGGCTGTGGCTGGAGCTGGGCTGGGGCTGAGGGTGGGGCTGGGGCTGGGCTAGGGCTGGGCTGGGTCCGGGGCTGCGACTGGGGCTGGGTCTAGGGCTGGGGCTGGGCTGTGGCTGTGGCTGGGCTGGGGCTGTGCTGGGGCTGTGGCTGGGGCTGGGCTGGGGCTGTGTCCAGGGCAGGGGCTGGGCTGGGGCTGGGCTGGGGCCGAGGGTGGGGCTGGGGCTGGGGCTGGGGCTGAGGGCAGGGCTGGGCTGGGGCTGGGGCTGGGGCAGGGGCCGGGGCTGGGGACAGGGCTGGGGCCAGAGCTGGGGCAGGGCTATGGCTGGGCTGGGGCTGGGGCTGGGGCTGGAACAGGAGCCAGGGCTGGGGCAGGGCTGTGGCTAGGCTGGGGCAGGGCCTGGGGCTGGGCTGGGGCTGGGCTGGGACCAGGACTGGGCTGGGGAAGGGACTGGGGCAGGGCTTGGGGTGGGACTGGGGCTGGGGCTGGGATGGGGCAGGGCTGGGGCTGGGGCAGGGCGGAGGCTGGGGCAGGGTTGGGCTGGGGCCGGGGATGGGGCCGTGAGTGGGGCTTGGCAGGGGCTGGGGCTGGGGGCGGGGATGAAGCTGGGGTGGGGCTGGGGCTGGGTCCAGGGCAGGGGCTGGGCTGGGGCTGGGGCTAGTGTGGTGCTGGGGCTGGGCTGGGGGCAGGGCTGGGGCTGGGGCTGGGCTTGGCGTCAGGGCTGGGGATGGGATGTGGCTGCGGCTGGCCTGGGGCAGGGCTGGGGCTGCGCTGGGGCTGGGGCTGGGTCCAGAGTGGGGCTGTGTCCAGGGCAGGGGCAGGACTGGGGCCGGGCTGGTGCTGGGGCTGGGCTGAGGGCAGGTCTGGGGCAGGGCTGGGGATGGGGCTGGGCTGGGGCTGGGCTGTGGCTGTGGCTGGGCTGCGGCTGGAGCTGGGCTGGGGCTGAGGGTGGGGCTGGGGCTGGGCTAGGGCTGGGCTGGGTCCGGGGGCTGCGACTGGGGCTGGGTCTAGGGCTGGGGCTGGGCTGTGGCTGTGGCTGTGGCTGGGCTGGGGCTGTGCTGGGGCTGTGGCTGGGGCTGGGCTGGGGCTGTGTCCAGGGCAGGGGCTGGGCTGGGGCTGGGCTGGGGCCGAGGGTGGGGCTGGGGCTGGGGCTGGGGCTGAGGGCAGGTCTGGGCTAGGGCTGGGGCTGGGGCCGGGGCTGGGGACAGGGCTGGGGCCAGAGCTGGGGCAGGGCTATGGCTGGGCTGGGACCGGGGATGGGTCCGGGGTTGGGGCTGGGGCTGGGGCTGGGGCTGGGACAGGAGCCAGGGCTGGGGCAGGGCTGTGGCTAGGCTGGGGCAGGGCCTGGGGCTGGGCCGGGGCTGGTCTGGGGACAGGGCTGGGGCCAGGCTGGGTCTGGGTCTGGGCTGAGGGTGGGGCTGGGCGGTGGCTGGGGCTGGGCTGGGGTGGGCTGGGGCTGGGGCTAGGCTGGGGCTGGGCTGGGGCTGGGGCTGGGCTGGGGGCAGAGATGGGGATAGGGCTGCGCTGGGCTGGGGCAGGGCTGGGCCTGGGCTGGGGATGAGGCTGGGGTGGGGCTGGGCGGTGGCTGGGGCTGGGACTGGGCTGGGGGCAGGGATGGGGCTGGGCCTGTGCTGGGCTGAAGCAGGGCTGGGCCTGGGCTGGGGATGAGGCTGGGGTGGGGCTGGGGCTGGGTCCAGGGCAGGGGCTGGACTGGGGCAGGGGCTAGGCTGGGGCAGGGCTGGGGCTGGGCTGGGGTTGGGGCTGGGATTGGGCTGGGCTGGGGCTGGAACTGGGTCCAGGGCAGGGGCTGGACTGGGGCAGGGGCTAGGCTGGGGCAGGGCTGGGGCTGGGCTGGGGCTGCAGCTAGGTGCAGGGTGGGGCTGTGTCCAGTGCTGGGGCAGGACTGGGTCCGGGCTGGGGCTGGGGCTGGGCTGAGGGCAGGGCTGGGGCTGGGCTGGGGATGGGGCTGGGCTGGGGCTGGGTCCAGGGCTGTGGCTGGGCTGTGGCTGGAGCTGGGCTGAGGGCAGGGCTGGGGCTGGGGCTGGGGCTGGGGCTGGGCTGGGGCTGTGTCCAGGGCAGGGGCTGGGCTGGGACTGGGCTGGGCCGGGGCAGGGCTGGGGCAGGGGCCGGGGCTGGGGACAGGGCTGGGGGCAGAGCTGGGGCAGGGCTGGGGCCGGGCTGGTGCACGGTTCGGTGCAGAGCTGGGGCTGGGCAGGGCGGGGCCTGGGGCAGGGCTGGGCTACGGCTGGGCTGGGACAGGGGATGGGTCCGAGGGTGGGGCTGGGGCTAGGGCAGGGCTAGGCCTGGGCTGGGGTTGAGGCTGTGCTGGGGCTGGGGCTGGGTCCAGGGCTGGGGCTGGGCTGGGGCTGGGGCTGGTCTGGGACCGGGGCTGGGCTGGGGTAGGGCTGGCACAGGGCTAGGCCTGGGGCTGGGCTGGGGCCGAGTCTGGGGCAGGGGCTGGGGCCAGGGCAGGGGCAGGGCTGGGGCAGGGCTTGAACTGGGGCTGGGCTGGGGCCAAGGTTGGGGCTGGGGCTGGGCTGGTGGCGAGGGTGGGGCTGGGGCTGGGGCTGGGGCTGCGGACAGGGCTGGGGCTAGGACTGAGGTAGGGGTAGGGCTGGGGCTGGATTGGGGCCAGGGCTGGGGCAGGACTAGGCTTGAGGCTGGGCCTTGGGCTGGGGCTGGGTTGGCGCAGGGCTGGGGCTCGGGCTGGAACCAAGGCTTGGGCAGGGCTGGGGCTGGGGCTGGAGCCAGGGCTGGGGCTGGAGCCAGGGCTGGGGCAGGGCTGAGGTCAGGCCTAGGGCTGCGGCTGGGGCAGGGGTGGGGCTAGGCTGGAGCTGGCCTGGGGCTGGGCTGTGGCTGGGGCTCGGGACAGGGCTGGGGCGTGGCTGGGGCTGGGGCTGGGCTGAGGGCAGGGCTGGGGCTGGGGCTGGGGGCTGGGATGGGGCAAAACTGGGACTGGGGCAGGGGCACGGGCCGAGGCTGGGGACAGGGCCAGGGCTGGAGCTAGGGCAGGGCTGGGGCCAGGCTGGGGCTGGGTTCGGCTCAGAGGTGGGGCTTGGTCCAGGGCTGGGGCTGGGCTAGGGCAGGGCTGAGGGTGGGGCCGGGCTGGGGCTGGGTTTGGTGCAGGGCTGGGACTGGGGCTGGGGCAGGGCTGGGGCCGGGGCAGGGAGTGGGAGAGGGCTGGGGCTGGGTCCAGGGCTGGGGCTGGGCGGTGGCTGGGGCTGGGCTGGGGCAGGGCTGCAGCTGGGGCTGGGCTGGGCTGGGGCTGGGTCCAGGGCAGGGGCTGGGCTGGGGCCGGGGCTGCGACTGGGGCTGGGTCCAGGGCCGGGGCTGGGGCTGTGGCTGGGGCTGGGCTGGGCTGGGACTGGGGCTGGGGCTGAGGGCAGGGCTGGGGCCAGAGCTGGGGCAGGGCTGGGGCCAGGCTGGGGCTGGGCAGGGTGGGGGCTGGGGCAGGGCTGGGCTACGGCTGGGCTGGGACCGGGGGATGGGTCCGGGGGTGGGGCTGGGGCTGGGGCAGGGCTGGGCCTGGGCTGGGGATGAGGCTGGGGTGGGGCTGGGGCTGGGTCCAGGGCTGGGCCTGGGCTGGGGATGAGGCTGGGGTGGGGCTGGGGCTGGGTCCAGGGCTGGGGCTGGGCTGGGGCTGGGACTGGGGCAGGGCTAGGGCTGGGCTGGGACCGGGGCTGGGCTGGGGTAGGGCTGGCACAGGGCTAGGCCTGGAGCTGGGCTAGGGCCGAGTCTGGGGCCAAGGCTGGGGCCGGGGCAGGGGCAGGGCTGGGGCAGGGCTGGAACTGGGGCAGGGCTGGGGCAGGGCTGGAACTGGGGCTGGGCTGGGGCCAAAGTTGGGGCTGGGGCTGGGCTGGTGGCGAGGGTGGGGTTGGGGCTGGGGCTGGGGCTGCGGACAGGGCTGGGGCTAGAGCTGAGGTAGGGATAGGGCTGGGACTGGATTGGGGCCAGGGCTGGGGCATGACTAGGCTTGAGGCTGGGCCTTGGGCTGGGGCTGGGTTGGCGCAGGGCTGGGGCTGGGGGCTGGGATGGGGCAGGACTGGGACTGAGGCTGGGGCACGGGCCGAGGCTGGGGACAGGGCTAGGGCTGGAGCTTGGGCAGGGCTGGGGCCAGGCTGGGGCTGGGTTCGGCTCAGGGGTGAGGCTTGGTCCAGGGCTGTGGCTGGGCTAGGGCAGGGCTGGGGCTGGGGCTGGGCTGGGGCTGTGTCCAGGGCAGGGGCTGGGCTAGGGCTGGGCTGGGGCCGAGGGTGGGGCTGGGGCTGGGGCTGGGGCTGAGGGCAGGTCTGGGCTAGGGCTGGGGCTGGGGCAGGGGCCGGGGCTGGGGACAGGGCTGGGGCCAGAGCTGGGGCAGGGCTATGGCTGGGCTGGGACCAGGGATGGGTCCGGGGTTGGGGCTGGGACTGGGGCTGGGGCTGGGACAGGAGCCAGGGCTGGGGCAGGGCTGTGGCTAGGCTGGGGCAGGGCCTGGGGCTGGGCCGGGGCTGGTCTGGGGACAGGGCTGGGGCCAGGCTGGGTCTGGGTCTGGGCTGAGGGTGGGGCTGGGTCTGGGCTAGGGCTGGGCTGGGGCCGGGGCTGGGCTGGGGCTGGATCCAGGGCTGGGGCTGGGCTGTGGCTGGGGCTGGGCTGTGGCAGGGCTGGGGCTGGGCTGGGGCTGGGCCGGGGCAGGGCTGGGCTGGGGCAGGGCTGGGGCTGGGCTGGGGCCGGGGATGGGGCCGTGAGCGGGGCTTGGCTGGGGCTGGGGCTGGGGCTGGGGCGGGGACTGGGGCAGGGCTAGGTTAGGGCTGGGTGAGGCCGGGGCTGGGTCCGGGCCTGGGGCTGGGCTGAGGGCAGGGCTGAGTCTGGGGCTGGGCTGGGGTCAGGGATGGGGATGGGGCCGGGGCTGGGGTTTGGGCTGGGGCAGGGCTGGGGCTGGGCAGGCGATGAGGCTGGGGTGGGGTTGGGCTGGGTCCAGGGCAGGGCTAGGGCCGGGGCTGGGGCTGGGCTGGGGCCGAGGGTGGGCCTGGGGTAGGGTTGGGGATGGGGCTGGATCCAAGTCTTGGGCAGGGCTGGGGCTGGGGCAGGGCTGGGCAGGGCTGGGGCTGGGCATGGACCGGGACTGGGCAGGGGTAGGGCTGGGGCTGGGTTTGGGCTGGGGCAGGGGCTGGGCTGGGGCTGGGGCTGGGCCGGGGCAGGGCTGGGGCAGGGGCTGGCCTGGGGCCGAGGGTGGGGCTGGGGCTGGGGCTGGGGCTGAGGGCAGGGCTGGGCTAGGGCTGGGGCTGGGACAGGGGCCAGGGCTGGGGCCAGGGCTGGGGCCAGACCTGGGGCAGGGCTGGGGCCGGGCTGGGGCTGGGTTCGGTGCAGGGCTGGGGCTGGGGTAGGGCTGGGGCTGGGGGCTGGGCTGGGGCTGGGTTTTGGGCTGGGGCAGGGCTGGGGCTGGGGTTGGGCTGGGGCTGGGGCTGGGGCAGGGGCTGGGCTGGGGCTGGGCTGGGGCTGGGTCCAGGGCTGTGGCTGGAGCTGGGTTGGGGCTGAGGGTGGGGCTGGGGCTGGGCTAGGCCTGGGGCAGGGCTGGGCTACGGCTGGGCTGGGACTGGGGATGGGTCCGGGGGTAGGGCTGGCACAGGGCTAGGCCTGGGGCTGGGCTGGGGCCGAGTCTGGGGCCGGGGCTGGGGCCGGGGCAGGCGCAGGGCTGGGGCAGGGCTTGAATTGGGGCTGAGCTGGGGCCAAGGTTGGGGTGGGGCTGGGCTGGTGGCGAGGGTGGGGCTGGGGCTGGGGCAGGGGCTGCGGACAGGGCTGGGGCTAGGGCTGAGGTAGGGGTAGGGCTGGGGCTGGGTTGGGGCCAGGGCTGGGGCAGGACTAGGCTTGAGGCTGGGCTGGGGCCAGGCTGGGGCTGGGTTCGGCTCAGGGGTGGGGCTTGGTCCAGGGTTGGGTCTGGGCTAGGGCAGGGCTGGGGCTGGGCTGGGGCTGGGTCCAGGGCTGTGGCTGGAGCTGGGTTGGGGCTGAGGGTGGGGCTGGGGCTGGGCTGTGGCTGGGCTGGGTCCGGGGCTGCGACTGGGGTTGGGTCCAGGGCTGTGGCTGGAGCTGGGTTGGGGCTGAGGGTGGGGCTGAGGCTGGGGCTAGGGCTGGGCTGGGGGCAGGGATGGGGCTGGGCTGGGGATGAGGCTGGGGTAGGGCTGGGGCTGGGTCCAGGGCTGGGGCTGGGCTGGGGCTGGGACTGGGGCCGGGGCTGGGCTGGGGTAGGGCTGGCACAGGGCTAAGCCTGGGGCTGGGCTGGGGCCAAGGTTGGGGCTGGGGCTGGGCTGGGGGCAAGGATGGGGTTTGGGCTGGGGCTGGGCCAGGGCTTGGGCTGGGCTGGGGCCGGGGCTGGGACCGGGGCAGCGGCAGGGTTGGGGCAGGGCTTGAACTGGGGCTGGGCTGGGGCCAAGGTTGGGGCTGGGGGTGGGCTGGTGGCGAAGGTGGGGCTGGGGCTGGAGCCAGGGTTGGGGCAGGAACCAGGGCTGGGGCAGGGCTGAGGTCAGGCCTGGGGCTGCGGCTGGGGCAGCGCTGGGGCTGGGGTTGGGCCTGGGGCTGGGGCTGGGGCTGGGGCCAGGGCTGGGGCCAGGCTGGTTCTGGGGCTGGGCTGAGGGCAGGGCTGGGGCTGGGGGCTGGGATGGGGCAGGACTGGGACTGGGGCAGGGGCACGGGCCGAGGCTGGGGACAGGGCTAGGGCTGGAGCTAGGGCAGGGCTGGGGCCAGGCTGGGGCTGGGTTCGGCTCAGTGGTGGGGCTTGGTCCAGGGCTGGGGCTGGGCTAGGGCAGGGCTAGGGCTGGGGCTGGGCAGGGGCTTGGTCCAGGGCTGTGGCTGGGCTGTGGCCGGAGCTGGGCTGGGGCTGAGTGTGGGGCTGGGTCTGGGCTAGGGCTGGGCTGGGGCCGGGGCTGCGACTTGGGCTGGATCCAGGGCTGGGGCTGGGCTGTGGCTGGGGCTGGGCTGTGGCAGGGCTGGGGCTGGGCTGGGGCTGGGCCGGGGCAGGGCTGGGGTAGGGCTGGCACAGGGCTAGGCCTGGGGTTGGGCTGGGGCCAAGTCTGGGGCCGGGGCAGGGGCAGGGCTGGGGCAGGGCTTGAACTGGGGCTGGGCTGGGGCCAAGGTTGGGGCTGGGGCTGGGCTGGTGGCGAGGGTGGGGCTGGGTCTGGGGCTGCGGACAGGGCTGGGGCTAGGGCTGAGGTAGGGGTAGGGCTGGGACTGGATTGGGGCCAGGGCTGGGGCAGGACTAGGCTTGAGGCTGGGCCTTGGGCTGGGGCTGGGTTGGCGCAGGGCTGGGGCTGGGGCTGGGGCTGGGGCTGGAGCCAGGGTTGGGGCAGGAGCCAGGGCTGGGGCAGGGCTGAGGTCAGGCCTGGGGCTGCGGCTGGGGCAGGGCTGGAGCTGGGGCTGGGGCTGGGCCTGAGGCTGGGGCTGGGGCCAGGGCTGGGGCGAGGCTGGGTCTGGGGCTGGGCTGAGGGCAGGGCTGGGGCTGGGGGCTGGGATGGGGCAGGACTGGGACTGAGGCTGGGGCACGGGCCGAGGCTGGGGACAGGGCTAGGGCTGGAGCTAGGGCAGGGCTGGGGCCAGGCTGGGGCTGGGTTCGGCTCAGGGGTGGGGCTTGGTCCAGGGCTGGGGTTGGGCTAGGGCAGGGCTGGGGCTGGGGCTGGGCTGGGGCTGGGCCGGGGCAGGGCTGGACTGGGACAGGGCTGGGGCAGGGCTGGGGCTGGGTTCGGTGTAGGGCTGGGGCTGGGGCAGGGCTGGGCTGGGGATGGGGATGGGGCCATGAGTGGGGCTTGGCTGGGGCTGGGGCTGGAGCAGGGCCGGGACAGGGCTGGGCTGGGGCAGGGCTGGGGCTGGGCTGGGGCTGGGCTCGGTGCAGGGCTGGGGCTGGGGCAGGGCGGAGGCTGGGGCAGGGTTGGGCTGGGGCCGGGGATGGGGCCGTGAGTGGGGCTTGGCAGGGGCCGGGGCTGGGGCCGGGGGTGGGGCTGGGGCTGGGGGCGGGGACTGGGAGAGGGCTGGGGCTGTGTCTGGGTCCAGGGCTGGGGCTGGGCGGTGGCTGGGGTAGGGCTGGGGCAGGGCTGGGGCTGGGTCTGGGCTGGGGGCAGGGATGGGGATGGGGCTGGGCTGGGCAGGGGCAGGGCTGGGCCTGGGCTGGGGATGAAGCTGGGGTGGGGCTGGGGCTAGTGTGGTGCTGGGGCTGGGCTGGGGGCAGGGCTGGGGCTGGGGCTGGGCTTGGTGTCAGGGCTGGGGATGGGATTAGGCTGCGGCTGGCCTGGGGCAGGGCTGGGGCTGCGCTGGGGCTGGGTCTGGGTCCAGAGTGGGGCTGTGTCCAGGGCAGGGGCAGGACTGGGGCCGGGCTGGTGCTGGGGCTGGGCTGAGGGCAGGTCTTGGGCAGGGCTGGGGATGGGGCTGGGCTGGGGCTGGGTCCAGGGCTGCGGCTGGGCTGTGGCTGGAGCTGGGCTGGGGCTGAGGGTGGGGCTGGGGCTGGGCTAGGGCTGGGCTGGGTCCGGGGCTGCGACTGGCGCTGGGTCTAGGGCTGGGGCTGGGCTGTGGCTGTGGCTGGGCTGGGGCAGGGCTGGGGCTGTGGCTGGGGCTGGGCTGGGGCTGTGTCCAGGGCAGGGGCTGGGCTGGGGCTGGGGCTGAGGGCAGGTCTGGGCTAGGGCTGGGGCTGGGGCAGGGGCCGGGGCTGGGGCCAGAGCTGGGGCAGGGCTATGGCTGGGCTGGGACCGGGGATGGGTCCGGGGTTGGGGCTGGGGCTGGGGCTGGGGCTGGGACAGGAGCCAGGGCTGGGACAGGAGCCAGGGCTGGGGCAGGGCTGTGGCTAGGCTGGGGCAGGGCCTGGGGCTGGGCCGGGGCTGGTCTGGGGACAGGGCTGGGGCCAGGCTGGGTCTGGGTCTGGGCTGAGGGCAGGGCTGGGGCTGGGCTGTGGCTGGGCTGGGACCAGGACTGGGCTGGGGCAGGGACTGGGGCAGGACTTGGGCTGGGGCTGGGGCTGGGGCTGGGATGGGGCAGGGGCTGGGGCTTGGGCTGGGGCAGGGCTGGTGCTGGGCAGGGGATGTGGCTGGGGTGGGGCTGGGGCTGGGTCCAGGGCTGGGGCTGGGCTGGGGCTGGGACTGGGGCCGGGGCAGCGGCAGGGTTGGGGCAGGGCTTGAACTGGGGCTGGGCTGGGGCCAAGGTTGGGGCTGGGGCTGGGCTGGGTGGCGACGGTGGGGCTGGGGCTGGAGCCAGGGTTGGGGCAGGAACCAGGGCTGGGGCTGGGCTGAGGTCAGGCCTGGGGCTGCGGCTGGGGCAGGGCTGGGGCTGGGGTTGGGCCTGGGGCTGGGGCTGGGGCTGGGGCCAGGGCTGGGGCGAGGCTGGGTCTGGGGCTGGGCTGAGGGCAGGGCTGGGGCTGGGGGCTGGGATGGGGCAGGACTGGGACTGGGGCAGGGGCACGGGCCGAGGCTGGGGACAGGGCTAGGGCTGGTGCTAGGGCAGGGCTGGGGCCAGGCTGGGGCTGGGTTCGGCTCAGTGGTGGGGCTTGGTCCAGGGCTGGGGCTGGGCTAGGGCAGGGCTAGGGCTGGGGCTGGGCTGGGGCTTGGTCCAGGGCTGTGGCTGGGCTGTGGCCGGAGCTGGGCTGGGGCTGAGTGTGGGGCTGGGTCTGGGCTAGGGCTGGGCTGGGGCTGGGGCTGCGACTTGGGCGGGATCCAGGGCTGGGGCTGGGCTGTGGCTGGGGCTGGGCTGTGGCAGGGCTGGGGCTGGGCTGGGGCTTGGCCGGGGCAGGGCTGGGATGGGGCAGGGCTGGGGCTGGGCTGGGGCCGGGGATGGGGCCGTGAGCGGGGCTTGGCTGGGGCTGGGGCTGGGGCTGGGGCGGGGACTGGGAGAGGGCTGGGGCTGGGGCTGGGTCCAGGAATGGGGCTGGGCGGTGGCTGGGGCTGGGCTGGGGCTGGGCTGTGGTTGGGGCTAGGCTGGGGCTGGGCTGGGGCTGGGGCTGGGCTGGGGGCAGAGATGGGGATAGGGCTGCGCTGGGCTGGGGCAGGGCTGGGCCTGGGCTGGGGATGAGGCTGGGGTGGGGCTGGGCGGTGGCTGGGGCTGGGCTGGGCAGGGCTGGGGCTGGGACTGGGCTGGGGGCAGGGATGAGGCTGGGCCTGCGCTGGGCTGGGGCAGGGCTGGGCCTGGGCTGGGGATGAGGCTGGGGTGGGGCTGGGGCTGGGTCCAGGGCAGGGGCTGGGGTGGGGCTGGGGCTAGGCTGGGGCAGGGCTGGGGCTGGGCTGGGGCTGGGGCTGGGATTGGGCAGGGCTGGGGCTGGAACTGGGTCCAGGGCAGGGGCTGGACTGGGGCAGGGGCTAGGCTGGGGCAGGGCTGGGGCTGGGCTGGGGCTGCAGCTAGGTGCAGGGTGGGGCTGTGTCCAGTGCTGGGGCAGGACTGGGTCCGGGCTGGGGCTGGGGCTGGGTTGAGGGCAGGGCTGGGGCTGAGCTGGGGATGGGGCTGGGCTGGGGCTGGGTCCAGGGCTGTGGCTGGGCTGTGGCTGGAGCTGGGCTGGGGCTGGGCTAGGGCTGGGCTGGGGCCGGGGCTGCGACTGGCGCTGGGTCCAGGGCTGGGGCTGGGCTGGGGCTGGGTCCAGGGCAGGGGCTGGGCTGGGACTGGGCTGGGCCGGGGCAGGGCTGGGGCAGGGGCTGGGCTGGGGCTGAGGGTGGGGCTGGGGCTGCGGACAGGGCTGGGGCCAGAGCTGGGGCAGGGCTGGGGCCGGGCTGGGGCAGGGTTCGGTGCAGGGCTGGGGCTGGGCAGGGCGGGGCCTGGGGCAGGGCTGGGCTACGGCTGGGCTGGGACCGGCGATGGGTCCGGGGGTGGGGCTGGGGCTGGGGCAGGGCTACGGCTGGGGCTGGGCTGGGACCAGGGCTGGGCTGGGGTAGGGCTGGCACAGGGCTAGGCCTGGGGCTGGGCTGGGGCCAAGTCTGGGGCCGGGGCTGGGGCAGGGCTGGGGCAGGGCTTGAACTGGGGCTGGGCTGGGGCCGAGGGTGGGGCTGGGGCTGGGGCTGAGGGCAGGGGCCGGGGCTGGGGACAGGGCTGGGGCCAGAGCTGGGGCAGGGCTGGGGCCGGGCTGGGGCAGGGTTCGGTGCAGGGCTGGGGCTGGGCAGGGCGGGGCCTGGGGCAGGGCTGGGCTACGGCTGGGCTGGGACCGGCGATGGGTCCGGGGGTGGGGCTGGGGCTGGGGCAGCTCTAGGCCTGGGCTGGGGTTGAGGCTGGGGTGGGGCTGGGGCTGGGTCCAGGGCTGGGGCTGGGCTACGGCTGGGGCTGGGCTGGGACCAGGGCTGGGCTGGGGTAGGGCTGGCACAGGGCTAGGCCTGGGGCTGGGCTGGGGCCAAGTCTGGGGCCGGGGCTGGGGCAGGGCTGGGGCAGGGCTTGAACTGGGGCTGGGCTGGGGCCAAGGTTGGGGCGTGGGCTGGGCTGGTGGCGAGGGTGGGGCTGGGGCTGGGGCTGGGGCTGCAGACAGGGCTGGGGCTAGGGCTGAGGTAGGGGTAGGGCTGGGGCTGGATTGGGGCCAGGGCTGGGGCAGGACTAGGCTTGAGGCTGGGCCTTGGGCTGGGGCTGGGTTGGCGCAGGGCTGGGGCTCGGACTGGAACCAAGGCACGGGCAGGGCTGGGGCTGGGGCTGGAGCCAGGGCTGGGGCAGGAGCCAGGGCTGGGGCAGGGCTGAGGTCAGGCTTAGGGCTGCGGCTGGGGCAGGGCTGGGGCTAGGCTGGGGCTGGCCTGGGGCTGGGCTGTGGCTGGGGCTCGGGACAGGGCTGGGGCGAGGCTGGGGCTGGGGCTGGGCTGAGGGCAGGGCTGGGGCTGGGGGCTGGGATGGGGCAGGACTGGGACTGGGGCAGGGGCACGGGCCGAGGCTGGGGACAGGGCTAGGGCTGGAGCTAGGGCAGGGCTGGGGCCAGGCTGGGGCTGGGTTCGGCTCAGGGGTGGGGCTTGGTCCAGGGCTGGGGTTGGGCTAGGGCAGGGCTGGGGCTGGGGCTGGGCTGGGGCAGGGCTGGGGCCGGGGATGGGGCCGTGGCTGGGGCTTGGCTGGGGCCGGGGCAGGGAGTGGGACAGGGCTGAGGCTGGGGCTGGGTCCAGGGCTGGGGCTGGGTGGTGGCTGGGGCTGGGCTGGGGCAGGGCATGGACCGGGACTGGGCAGGGGTAGGGCCTTTGCTGGGGGCTGGGCTGGGGCTGGGGCTGGGTCCAGGGTTGCGACTGGGGCTGGGTCCAGGGCTGGGGCAGGGCTGGGCTGGGGCAGGGCTGGGGCTGGGCTGGGGCCGGGGATGGGGCCGTGAGCGGGGCTTGGCTGGGGCTGGGGCTGGGGCTGGGGCGGGGACTGGGAGAGGGCTGGGGCTGGGGCTGGGTCCAGGAATGGGGCTGGGCGGTGGCTGGGGCTGGGCTGGGGCTGGGCTGTGGTTGGGGCTAGGCTGGGGCTGGGCTGGGGCTGGGGCTGGGCTGGGGGCAGAGATGGGGATAGGGCTGCGCTGGGCTGGGGCAGGGCTGGGCCTGGGCTGGGGATGAGGCTGGGGTGGGGCTGGGCGGTGGCTGGGGCTGGGACTGGGCTGGGGGCAGGGATGAGGCTGGGCCTGCGCTGGGCTGGGGCAGGGCTGGGCCTGGGCTGGGGATGAGGCTGGGGTGGGGCTGGGTCTGGGTCCAGGGCAGGGGATGGGCTGGGGCTGGGGCTAGGCTGGGGCAGGGCTGGGGCTGGGCTGGGGCTGGGGCTGGGATTGGGCAGGGCTGGGGCTGGAACTGGGTCCAGGGCAGGGGCTGGACTGGGGCAGGGGCTAGGCTGGGGCAGGGCTGGGGCTGGGCTGGGGCTGCAGCTAGGTGCAGGGTGGGGCTGTGTCCAGTGCTGGGGCAGGACTGGGTCCGGGCTGGGGCTGGGGCTGGGCTGAGGGCAGGGCTGGGGCTGGGCTGGGGATGGGGCTGGGCTGGGGCTGGGGATGGGGCTGGGCTGGGGCTGGGTCCAGGGCTGTGGCTGGGCTGTGGCTGGAGCTGGGCTGGGGCTGGGCTAGGGCTGGGCTGGGGCCAGGGCTGCGACTGGCGCTGGGTCCAGGGCTGGGGCTGGGCTGGGGCTGGGTCCAGGGCAGGGGCTGGGCTGGGACTGGGCTGGGCCGGGGCAGGGCTGGGGCAGGGGCTGGGCTGGGGCCGAGGGTGGGGCTGGGGCTGGGGCTGAGGGCAGGGGCCGGGGCTGGGGACAGGGCTGGGGCCAGAGCTGGGGCAGGGCTGGGGCCGGGCTGGGGCAGGGTTCGGTGCAGGGCTGGGGCTGGGCAGGGCGGGGCCTGGGGCAGGGCTGGGCTACGGCTGGGCTGGGACCGGCGATGGGTCCTGGGGTGGGGCTGGGGCTGGGGCAGGGCTAGGCCTGGGCTGGGGATGAGGCTGGGGTGGGGCTGGGGCTGGGTCCAGGGCTGGGGCTGGGCTACGGCTGGGGCTGGGCTGGGACCAGGGCTGGGCTGGGGTAGGGCTGGCACAGGGCTAGGCCTGGGGCTGGGCTGGGGCCAAGTCTGGGGCCGGGGCTGGGGCAGGGCTGGGGCAGGGCTTGAACTGGGGCTGGGCTGGGGCCAAGGTTGGGGCGTGGGCTGGGCTGGTGGCGAGGGTGGGGCTGGGGCTGGGGCTGGGGCTGCAGACAGGGCTGGGGCTAGGGCTGAGGTAGGGGTAGGGCTGGGGCTGGATTGGGGCCAGGGCTGGGGCAGGACTAGGCTTGAGGCTGGGCCTTGGGCTGGGGCTGGGTTGGCGCAGGGCTGGGGCTCGGACTGGAACCAAGGCACGGGCAGGGCTGGGGCTGGGGCTGGAGCCAGGGCTGGGGCAGGAGCCAGGGCTGGGGCAGGGCTGAGGTCAGGCTTAAGGCTGCGGCTGGGGCAGGGCTGGGGCTAGGCTGGGGCTGGCCTGGGGCTGGGCTGTGGCTGGGGCTCGGGACAGGGCTGGGGCGAGGCTGGGGCTGGGGCTGGGCTGAGGGCAGGGCTGGGGCTGGGGGCTGGGATGGGGCAGGACTGGGACTGGGGCAGGGGCACGGGCCGAGGCTGGGGACAGGGCTAGGGCTGGAGCTAGGGCAGGGCTGGGGCCAGGCTGGGGCTGGGTTCGGCTCAGGGGTGGGGCTTGGTCCAGGGCTGGGGTTGGGCTAGGGCAGGGCTGGGGCTGGGGCTGGGCTGGGGCAGGGCTGGGGCCGGGGATGGGGCCGTGGCTGGGGCTTGGCTGGGGCCGGGGCAGGGAGTGGGACAGGGCTGAGGCTGGGGCTGGGTCCAGGGCTGGGGCTGGGTGGTGGCTGGGGCTGGGCTGGGGCAGGGCATGGACCGGGACTGGGCAGGGGTAGGGCCTTTGCTGGGGGCTGGGCTGGGGCTGGGGCTGGGTCCAGGGTTGCGACTGGGGCTGGGTCCAGGGCTGGGGCATGGCTTGGCTGGGGCAGGGCTGGGGCTGGGCTGGGGCCGGGGATGGGGCCGTGAGCGGGGCTTGGCTGGGGCTGGGGCTGGGGCTGGGGCGGGGACTGGGAGAGGGCTGGGGCTGGGGCTGGGTCCAGGAATGGGGCTGGGCGGGTGGCTGGGGCTGGGCTGGGGCTGGGCTGTGGTTGGGGCTAGGCTGGGGCTGGGCTGGGGCTGGGGCTGGGCTGGGGGCAGAGATGGGGATAGGGCTGCGCTGGGCTGGGGCAGGGCTGGGCCTGGGCTGGGGATGAGGCTGGGGTGGGGCTGGGCGGTGGCTGGGGCTGGGCTGGGCAGGGCTGGGGCTGGGACTGGGCTGGGGGCAGGGATGAGGCTGGGCCTGCGCTGGGCTGGGGCAGGGCTGGGCCTGGGCTGGGGATGAGGCTGGGGTGGGGCTGGGTCTGGGTCCAGGGCAGGGGCTGGGGTGGGGCTGGGGCTAGGCTGGAGCAGGGCTGGGGCTGGGCTGGGGCTGGGGCTGGGATTGGGCAGGGCTGGGGCTGGAACTGGGTCCAGGGCAGGGGCTGGACTGGGGCTGGGGCTAGGCTGGGGCAGGGCTGGGGCTGGGCTGGGGCTGCAGCTAGGTGCAGGGTGGGGCTGTGTCCAGTGCTGGGGCAGGACTGGGTCCGGGCTGGGGCTGGGGCTGGGCTGAGGGCAGGGCTGGGGCTGGGCTGGGGATGGGGCTGGGCTGGGGCTGGGTCCAGGGCTGTGGCTGGGCTGTGGCTGGAGCTGGGCTGGGGCTGGGCTAGGGCTGGGCTGGGGCCGGGGCTGGGCTGGGGCAGGGGCTGGGCTGGGGCCGAGGGTGGGGCTGGGGCTGGGGCTGGGGCTGAGGGCAGGGGCCGGGGCTGGGGACAGGGCTGGGGCCAGAGCTGGGGTAGGGCTGGGGCCGGGCTGGGGCAGGGTTCGGTGCAGGGCTGGGGCTGGGCAGGGCGGGGGCCTGGGGCAGGGCTGGGCTACGGCTGGGCTGGGACCGGCGATGGGTCCTGGGGTGGGGCTGGGGCTGGGGCAGGGCTAGGCCTGGGCTGGGGATGAGGCTGGGGTGGGGCTGGGGCTGGGTCCAGGGCTGGGGCTGGGCTACGGCTGGGGCTGGGCTGGGACCAGGGCTGGGCTGGGGTAGGGCTGGCACAGGGCTAGGCCTGGGGCTGGGCTGGGGCCAAGTCTGGGGCCGGGGCTGGGGCAGGGCTGGGGCAGGGCTTGAACTGGGGCTGGGCTGGGGCCAAGGTTGGGGCGTGGGCTGGGCTGGTGGCGAGGGTGGGGCTGGGGCTGGGGCTGGGGCTGCAGACAGGGCTGGGGCTAGGGCTGAGGTAGGGGTAGGGCTGGGGCTGGATTGGGGCCAGGGCTGGGGCAGGACTAGGCTTGAGGCTGGGCCTTGGGCTGGGGCTGGGTTGGCGCAGGGCTGGGGCTCGGACTGGAACCAAGGCACGGGCAGGGCTGGGGCTGGGGCTGGAGCCAGGGCTGGGGCAGGAGCCAGGGCTGGGGCAGGGCTGAGGTCAGGCTTAGGGCTGCGGCTGGGGCAGGGCTGGGGCTAGGCTGGGCTGGGTTCGGCTCAGTGGTGGGGCTTGGTCCAGGGCTGGGGCTGGGCTGAGGGCAGGGCTAGGGCTGGGGCTGGGCTGGGGCTTGGTCCAGGGCTGTGGCTGGGCTGTGGCCGGAGCTGGGCTGGGGCTGAGTGTGGGGCTGGGTCTGGGCTAGGGCTGGGCTGGGGCCGGGGCTGCGACTTGGGCTGGATCCAGGGCTGGGGCTGGGCTGTGGCTGGGGCTGGGCTGTGGCAGGGCTGGGGCTGGGCTGGGGCTGGGCCGGGGCAGGGCTGGGATGGGGCAGGGCTGGGGCTGGGCTGGGGCCGGGGATGGGGCCGTGAGCGGGGCTTGGCTGGGGCTGGGGCTGGGGCTGGGGCGGGGACTGGGAGAGGGCTGGGGCTGGGGCTGGGTCCAGGAATGGGGCTGGGCGGTGGCTGGGGCTGGGCTGGGGCTGGGCTGTGGTTGGGGCTAGGCTGGGGCTGGGCTGGGGCTGGGGCTGGGCTGGGGGCAGAGATGGGGATAGGGCTGCGCTGGGCTGGGGCAGGGCTGGGCCTGGGCTGGGGATGAGGCTGGGGTGGGGCTGGGCGGTGGCTGGGGCTGGGCTGGGCAGGGCTGGGGCTGGGACTGGGCTGGGGGCAGGGATGAGGCTGGGCCTGCGCTGGGCTGGGGCAGGGCTGGGCCTGGGCTGGGGATGAGGCTGGGGTGGGGCTGGGGCTGGGTCCAGGGCAGGGGATGGGCTGGGGCTGGGGCTAGGCTGGGGCAGGGCTGGGGCTGGGCTGGGGCTGGGGCTGGGATTGGGCAGGGCTGGGGCTGGAACTGGGTCCAGGGCAGGGGCTGGACTGGGGCAGGGGCTAGGCTGGGGCAGGGCTGGGGCTGGGCTGGGGCTGCAGCTAGGTGCAGGGTGGGGCTGTGTCCAGTGCTGGGGCAGGACTGGGTCCGGGCTGGGGCTGGGGCTGGGCTGAGGGCAGGGCTGGGGCTGGGCTGGGGATGGGGCTGGGCTGGGGCTGGGTCCAGGGCTGTGGCTGGGCTGTGGCTGGAGCTGGGCTGGGGCTGGGCTAGGGCTGGGCTGGGGCCGGGGCTGTGACTGGCGCTGGGTCCAGGGCTGGGGCTGGGCTGGGGCTGGGTCCAGGGCAGGGGCTGGGCTGGGACTGGGCTGGGCCGGGGCAGGGCTGGGGCAGGGGCTGGGCTGGGGCCGAGGGTGGGGCTGGGGCTGGGGCTGAGGGCAGGGGCCGGGGCTGGGGACAGGGCTGGGGCCAGAGCTGGGGCAGGGCTGGGGCCGGGCTGGGGCAGGGTTCGGTGCAGGGCTGGGGCTGGGCAGGGCGGGGCCTGGGGCAGGGCTGGGCTACGGCTGGGCTGGGACCGGCGATGGGTCCAGGGGTGGGGCTGGGGCTGGGGCAGCTCTAGGCCTGGGCTGGGGTTGAGGCTGGGGTGGGGCTGGGGCTGGGTCCAGGGCTGGGGCTGGGCTACGGCTGGGGCTGGGCTGGGACCAGGGCTGGGCTGGGGTAGGGCTGGCACAGGGCTAGGCCTGGGGCTGGGCTGGGGCCAAGTCTGGGGCCGGGGCTGGGGCAGGGCTGGGGCAGGGCTTGAACTGGGGCTGGGCTGGGGCCAAGGTTGGGGCGTGGGCTGGGCTGGTGGCGAGGGTGGGGCTGGGGCTGGGGCTGGGGCTGGGGCTGCAGACAGGGCTGGGGCTAGGGCTGAGGTAGGGGTAGGGCTGGGGCTGGATTGGGGCCAGGGCTGGGGCAGGACTAGGCTTGAGGCTGGGCCTTGGGCTGGGGCTGGGTTGGCGCAGGGCTGGGGCTCGGGCTGGAACCAAGGCACGAGCAGGGCTGGGGCTGGGGCTGGAGCCAGGGCTGGGGCAGGAGCCAGGGCTGGGGCAGGGCTGAGGTCAGGCTTAGGGCTGCGGCTGGGGCAGGGCTGGGGCTAGGCTGGGGCTGGCCTGGGGCTGGGCTGTGGCTGGGGCTCGGGACAGGGCTGGGGCGAGGCTGGGGCTGGGGCTGGGCTGAGGGCAGGGCTGGGGCTGGGGGCTGGGATGGGGCAGGACTGGGACTGGGGCAGGGGCACGGGCCGAGGCTGGGGACAGGGCTAGGGCTGGAGCTAGGGCAGGGCTGGGTCCAGGCTGGGGCTGGGTTAGGCTCAGGGGTGGGGCTTGGTCCAGGGCTGGGGTTGGGCTAGGGCAGGGCTGGGGCTGGGGCTGGGCTGGGGCAGGGCTGGGGCCGGGGATGGGGCCGTGGCTGGGGCTTGGCTGGGGCCGGGGCAGGGAGTGGGACAGGGCTGAGGCTGGGGCTGGGTCCAGGGCTGGGGCTGGGTGGTGGCTGGGGCTGGGCTGGGGCAGGGCTGCAGCTGGGGCTGGGCTGGGGGCAGGGCTGGGGCCAGGGCTGAGCCTGGCGCAGGGACTAGGGCAGGGCTGGGGCTGGGGCTAGGGCTGGGGCCGGGCTAGGGCTGGGCTGGGGGCAAGGATGGGGCTGGGGCAGGGCTGAGGCTGGAGCTGGGTCCAGGGTGGGGCTGGGGCTGGGCTGGGGCCAGGGCTGCGGCTGGGACTGGGACCAGGGCAGGGGCTGGGGCCGGGATCTGGGGTGGGCTGGGGCTGGGCTGGGGCTGGGGCTGGGTCCAGGGTGGGGCTGGGGCTGGGCTGGGGCTGGGCTGGGGCTGGGACTGGGTCCAGGGCAGGGGCTGGACTGGGGCTGGTGCTGGGCTGGGGCTGGCTGGGGCTGGGCAGGGGATGAGGCTGGGGTGGGGCTGGGGCTGGGTCCAGGGCAGGGCTAGGGCTGGGGCTGGGGGCTGGGCTGGGTCTGAGGGCGGGGCTTGGGCAGGGCTGGGGCTGGGGCTGGGGCTGGGCAGGGCAGGGGCTGGGCTGGGGTTGGGGCTGGGCCGGGGCTGGGCTGGGGCAGGGGCTGGGCTGGGGCCCGAGTGTGGGGCTGGGGCTGGGGCTGGGGCTGAGGGCAGGGCTGGGGCCAGAGCTGGGGCAGGGCTGGGGCCAGGCTGGGGCTGGGCAGGGCGGGGGCTGGGGCAGAGCTGGGCTACGGCTGGGCTGGCACCGGGGATGGGTCCGGGGGGTGGGGCTGGGGCTGGGGCAGGGCTGGGCCTGGGCTGGGGATGAGGCTGGGGTGGGGCTGGGGCTGGGTCCAGGGCTGGGCTGGGACCGGGGCTGGGCTGGGGTACGGCTGGCACAGGGCTAGGCCTGGGGCTGGGCTGGGGGCCGAGTCTGGGGCCAAGGCTGGGGCCAGGGCAGTGGCAGGGCTGGGGCAGGGCTGGAACTGGGGCAGGGCTGGGGCAGGGCTGGAACTGGGGCTGGGCTGGGGCCAAGGTTGGGGCTGGGGCTGGGCTGGTGGCGAGGGTGGGGCTGGGGCTGGGGCTGGGGCTGCGGACAGGGCTGGGGCTAGGGCTGAGGTAGGGGTAGGGCTGGGACTGGATTGGGGCCAGGGCTGGGGCAGGACTAGGCTTGAGGCTGGGCCTTGGGCTGGGGCTGAGTTGGCGCAGGGCTGGGGCTCGGGCTGGGGCTGGAGCCAGGGTTGGGGCAGGAGCCAGGGCTGGGGCAGGGCTGAGGTCAGGCCTGGGGCTGCGGCTGGGGCAGGGCTGGGGCTGGGGTTGGGGCTGGGCCTGAGGCTGGGGCTGGGGACAGGGCTGGGGCGAGGCTGGGTCTGGGGCTGGGCTGAGGGCAGGGCTGGGGCTGGGGGCTGGGATGGGGCAGGACTGGGACTGAGGCTGGGGCACGGGCCGAGGCTGGGGACAGGGCTAGGGCTGGAGCTAGGGCAGGGCTGGGGCCAGGCTGGGGCTGGGTTCGGCTCAGGGGTGGGGCTTGGTCCAGGGCTGGGGCTGGGCTAGGGCAGGGCTGGGGCTGGGGCTGGGCTGGGGGCTGGGCCGGGGCAGGGCTGGACTGGGACAGGGCTGGGGCAGGGCTGGGGCTGGGTTCGGTGTAGGGCTGGGGCTGGGGAAGGGCTGGGCTGGGGCCGGGGATGGGGCCATGAGTGGGGCTTGGCTGGGGCTGGGGCTGGGGCAGGGCCAGGGCAGGGCTGGGCTGGGGCAGGGCTGGGGCCAGGCTGGGGCTGGGCTCGGTGCAGGGCTGCGGCTGGGGCAGGGCAGAGGCTGGTGCAGGGTTAGGCTGGGGCCGGGGATGGGGCCGTGAGTGGGGCTTGGCAGGGGCCGGGGATGGGGCTGTGCGGTGGCTGGGGCTGGGCTGGGGCAGGGCTGGGGCTGGGTCTAGGCTGGGGGCAGGGATGGGGATGGGGCTGGGCTGGGCAGGGGCAGGGCTGGGCCTGGGCTGGGGATGAAGCTGGGGTGGGGCTGGGGCTGGGTCCAGGGCAGGGGCTGGGCTGGGGCTGGGGCTGGGGCTGGGCTGGTGCTGGGGCTGGGCTGGGGCAGGGCTGGGGCTGGGTCTAGGCTGGGGGGCAGGGATGGGGATGGGGCTGGGCTGGGCAGGGGCAGGGCTGGGCCTGGGCTGGGGATGAAGCTGGGGTGGGGCTGGGGCTGGGTCCAGGGCAGGGGCTGGGCTGGGGCTGGGGCTAGTGTGGTGCTGGGGCAGGGCTGGGGCTGCGCTGGGGCTGGGTCTGTGTCCAGAGTGGGGCTGTGTCCAGGGCAGGGGCAGGACTGGGGCCGGACTGGTGCTGGGGCTGGGCTGAGGGCAGGTCTGGGGCAGGGCTGGGGATGGGGCTGGGCTGGGGCTGGGACCAGGGCTGTGGCTGGGCTGTGGCTGGAGCTGGGCTGGGGCTGAGGGTGAGGCTGTGGCTGGGCTGTGGCTGTGGCTGGGCTGGGGCTGTGCTGGGGCTGTGGCTGGGGCTGGGCTGGGGCTGCGTCCAGGGCAGGGGCTGGGCTGGGGCTGGGCTGGGGCCGAGGTTGGGGCTGGGGCTGGGGCTGGGGCTGAGGGCAGGTCTGGGCTAGGGCTGGGGCTGGGGCTAGGGCCGGGGCTGGGGACAGGGCTGGGGCCAGAGCTGGGGCAGGGCTATGGCTGGGCTGGGACCGAGGATGGGTCCGGGGTTGGGGCTTGGGCTGGGGCTGGGGCTGGGACAGGAGTCAGGGCTGGGACAGGAGCCAGGGCTGGGGCAGGGCTGTGGCTAGGCTGGGGCAGGGCCTGGGGCTGGGCCGGGGCTGGTCTGGGGACAGGGCTGGGGCCAGGCTGGGTCTGGGTCTGGGCTGAGGGCAGGGCTGGGGCTGGGCTGTGGCTGGGCTGGGACCAGGACTGGGCTGGGGCAGGGACTGGGGCAGGGCTTGGGCTGGGGGCTGGGGCTGGGGCTGGCATGGGGCAGGGCTGGGGCTGGGGCTGGGCTGGGGCCAAGGTTGGGGCTGGGGCTGGGCTGGTGGCGAGGGTGGGGTTGGGGCTGGGGCTGGGGCTGCGGACAGGGCTGGGGCTAGGGCTGAGGTAGGGGTAGGGCTGGGACTGGATTGGGGCCAGGGCTGGGGCAGGACTAGGCTTGAGGCTGGGCCTTGGGCTGGGGCTGGGTTGGCGCAGGGCTGGGGCTGGGGCTGGGGCTGGGGCTGGAGCCAGGGTTTGGGCAGGAGCCAGGGCTGGGGCAGGGCTGAGGTCAGGCCTGGGGCTAGGGCTGGGGCAGGACTAGGCTTGAGGCTGGGCCTTGGGCTGGGGCTGGGTTGGCGCAGGGCTGGGGCTCGGGCTGGAACCAAGGCACGGGCAGGGCTGGGGCTGGGGATGGAGCCAGGGCTGGGGCAGGAGCCAGGGCTGGGGCAGGGCTGAGGTCAGGCTTAGGGGCTGCGGCTGGGGCAGGGCTGGGGCTAGGCTGGGGCTGGCCTGGGGCTGGGCTGTGGCTGGGGCTCGGGACAGGGCTGGGGCGAGGCTGGGTCTGGGGCTGGGCTGAGGGCAGGGCTGGGGCTGGGGGCTGGGATTGGGGCAGGACTGGGACTGGGGCAGGGGCACGGGCCGAGGCTGGGGACAGGGCTAGGGCTGGTGCTAGGGCAGGGCTGGGGCCAGGCTGGGGCTGGGTTCGGGCTCAGTGGTGGGGCTTGGTCCAGGGCTGGGGCTGGGCTAGGGCAGGGCTAGGGCTGGGGCTGGGCTGGGGGCTTGGTCCAGGGCTGTGGCTGGGCTGTGGCCGGAGCTGGGCTGGGGCTGAGTGTGGGGCTGGGTCTGGGGCTAGGGGCTGGGCTGGGGCCGGGGCTGCGACTTGGGCTGGATCCAGGGGCTGGGGCTGGGCTGTAGCTGTGGCTGGGGCTGTGGCAGGGCTGGGGCTGGGCTGGGGGCTGGGCCGGGGCAGGGCTGGGGCTGGGGCAGGGCTGGGGCTGGGCTGGGGCTTTGGTCCAGGGCTGTGGCTGGGCTGTGGCCGGAGCTGGGCTGGGGCTGAGTGTGGGGCTGGGTCTGGGCTAGGGCTGGGGCTGGGGCCGGGGGCTGCGACTTGGGCTGGATCCAGGGCTGGGGCTGGGCTGTAGCTGTGGCTGGGCTGTGGCAGGGCTGGGGCTGGGCTGGGGCTGGGCCGGGGCAGGGCTGGGCTGGGGCAGGGCTGGGGCTGGGCTGGGGCGGGGATGGGGCCGTGAGCGGGGCTTGGCTGGGGCTGGGGCTGGGGCTGGGGGCGGGGACTGGGAGAGGGCTGGGGCTGGGGCTGGGTCCAGGAATGGGGCCTGGGCGGTGGCTGGGGCTGGGCTGGGGCTGGGCTGTGGTTGGGGCTAGGCTGGGGCTGGGCTGGGGCTGGGGCTGGGCTGGGGGCAGAGATGGGGATAGGGCTGCGCTGGGCTGGGGCAGGGGCTGGGCCTGGGCTGGGGATGAGGCTGGGGTGGGGCTGGGCGGTGGCTGGGGCTGGCTGGGCAGGGGCTGGGGCTGGGACTGGGCTGGGGGCAGGGATGAGGCTGGGCCTGCGCTGGGCTGGGGCAGGGCTGGGCCTGGGCTGGGGATGAGGCTGGGGTGGGGCTGGGGCTGGGTCCAGGGCAGGGGATGGGCTGGGGCTGGGGCTAGGCTGGGGCAGGGCTGGGGCTGGGCTGGGGGCTGGGGCTGGGATTGGGGAACTGGGTCCAGGGCAGGGGCTGGACTGGGGCAGGGGCTAGGCTGGGGCAGGGTTCAGTGCAGGGCTGGGGCTGCAGCTAGGTGCAGGGTGGGGCTGTGTCCAGTGCTGGGGCAGGACTGGGTCCGGGCTGGGGCTGGGGCTGGGCTGAGGGCAGGGCTGGGGCTGGGCTGGGGGATGGGGCTGGGCTGGGGCTGGGTCCAGGGCTGTGGCTGGGCTGTGGCTGGAGCTGGGCTGGGGCTGGGCTAGGGCTGGGCTGGGGCCGGGGCTGTGACTGGCGCTGGGTCCAGGGCTGGGGCTGGGCTGGGGCTGGGTCCAGGGCAGGGGCTGGGCTGGGACTGGGCTGGGCCGGGGGCAGGGCTGGGGCAGGGGCTGGGCTGGGGCCGAGGGGTGGGCTGGGGCTGGGGCTGAGGGCAGGGGCCGGGGCTGGGGACAGGGCTGGGGCCAGAGCTGGGGCAGGGCTGGGGCCGGGCTGGGGCAGGGTTCGGTGCAGGGCTGGGGCTGGGCAGGGCGGGGGCCTGGGGCAGGGCTGGGCTACGGCTGGGCTGGGACCGGCGATGGGTCCGGGGGTGGGGCTGGGGCTGGGGCAGCTCTAGGCCTGGGCTGGGGTTGAGGCTGGGGTGGGGCTGGGGCTGGGTCCAGGGCTGGGGCTGGGCTACGGCAGGGGGCTGGGCTGGGACCAGGGCTGGGCTGGGGTAGGGCCTGGCACAGGCTAGGCCTGGGGCTGGGCTGGGGCCAAGTCTGGGGCCGGGGCTGGGGCAGGGCTGGGGCAGGGCTTGAACTGGGGCTGGGCTGGGGCCAAGGTTGGGCGTGGGCTGGGCTGGTGGCGAGGGTGGGGCTGGGGCTGGGGCTGGGGCTGCAGACAGGGCTGGGGCTAGGGCTGAGGTAGGGGTAGGGCTGGGGCTGGATTGGGGCCAGGGCTGGGGCAGGACTAGGCTTGAGGCTGGGCCTTGGGCTGGGGCTGGGTTGGCGCAGGGCTGGGGCTCGGGCTGGAACCAAGGCACGGGCAGGGCTGGGGCTGGGGCTGGAGCCAGGGCTGGGGCAGGAGCCAGGGCTGGGGCAGGGCTGAGGTCAGGCTTAGGGCTGCGGCTGGGGCAGGGCTGGGGCTAGGCTGGGGCTGGCCTGGGGCTGGGCTGTGGCTGGGGCTCGGGACAGGGCTGGGGCGAGGCTGGGGCTGGGGCTGGGGCTGAGGGCAGGGCTGGGGCTGGGGGCTGGGATGGGGCAGGACTGGGACTGGGGGCAGGGGCACGGGCCGAGGCTGGGGACAGGGCTAGGCTGGAGCTAGGGCAGGGCTGGGGCCAGGCTGGGGCTGGGTTAGGCTCAGGGGTGGGGCTTGGTCCAGGGCTGGGGTTGGGCTAGGGCAGGGCTGGGGCTGGGGCTGGGCTGGGGCAGGGCTGGGGCCGGGGATGGGGCCGTGGCTGGGGCTTGGCTGGGGCCGGGGCAGGGAGTGGGACAGGGCTGAGGCTGGGGCTGGGGTCCAGGGCTGGGGCTGGGTGGTGGCTGGGGCTGGGCTGGGGCAGGGCATGGACCGGGACTGGGCAGGGGTTAGGGCCTTTGCTGGGGGCTGGGCTGGGGCTGGGGCTGGGTCCAGGGTTGCAACTGGGGCTGGGTCCAGGGCTGGGGCTGGGCTGTGGCTGTGGCTGGTCTGGGGCTGTGGCTGGGGCTGGGCTGGGGCAGGGCTGGGGCTGTGGCTGGGGCTGGGCTGGGGTTGGGGCTGGGCCGGGGCAGGGCTGGGGCAGGGGCTGGGCTGGGGCCGAGTGTGGGGCTGGGGCTGGGGCTGGGGCTGAGGGCAGGGCTGGGGCCAGAGCTGGGGCAGGGCTGGGGCCAGGCTGGGGCTGGGCAGGGCAGGGGCTGGGGCAGGGCTGGGCTACGGCTGGGCTGGGACCGGGGATGGGTCCGGGGGTGGGGCTGGGGCTGGGGCAGGGCTGGGCCTGGGCTGGGGATGAGGCTGGGGCTGGGCTGGGGCTGGGTCCAGGGCTGGGGCTGGGCTGGGGCTGGGACTGGGGCAGGGCTAGGGCTGGGCTGGGACCGGGGCTGGACTGGGGTAGGGCTGGCACACGGGCTAGGCCTGGGGCTGGGCTGGGGCCGAGTCTGGGGCCAAGGCTGGGGCCGGGGCAGGGGCTGGGCTGGGGCAGGGCTGGAACTGGGGCAGGACTGGGGCAGGGCTGGAACTGGGGCTGGGCTGGGGCCAAGGTTGGGGCTGGGGCTGGGCTGGTGGCGAGGGTGGGGCTGGGGCAGGGGCTGCGGACAGGGGCTGGGGCTAGGGCTGAGGTAGGGGTAGGGCTGGGACTGGATTGGGGCCAGGGCTGGGGCAGGGACTAGGCTTGAGGCTGGGCCTTGGGCTGGGGCTGGGTTGGCGCAGGGCTGGGGCTGGGGCCTGGGGCTGGAGCCAGGGTTGGGGCAGGAGCCAGGGCTGGGGCAGGGCTGAGGTCAGGCCTGGGGCTGCGGCTGGGGCAGGGCTGGAGCTGGGGCTGGGGCTGGGCCTGAGGCTGGGGCTGGGGGACAGGGCTGGGGCGAGGCTGGGTCTGGGGCTGGGCTGAGGGCAGGGCTGGGGCTGGGGGCTGGGATGGGGCAGTGACTGGGACTGAGGCTGGGGCACGGGCCGAGGCTGGGGACAGGGCTAGGGCTGGAGCTAGGGCAGGGCTGGGGCCAGGCTGGGGCTGGGTTCGGCTCAGGGGGTGGGGCTTGGTCCAGGGCTGGGGCTGGGCTAGGGCAGGGCTGGGGCTGGGTCTGGGCTGGGGCTGGGCCGGGGCAGGGCTGGACTGGGACAGGGCTGGGGCAGGGCTGGGCTGGGGTTCGGTGTAGGGCTGGGGCTGGGGCAGGGCTGGGCTGGGGATGGGGGATGGGGCCATGAGTGGGGCTTGGCTGGGGCTGGGGCTGGAGCAGGGCCGGGGCAGGGCTGGGCTGGGGCAGGGCTGGGGCCAGGCTGGGGCTGGGCTCGGTGCAGGGCTGGGGCTGGGGCAGGGCGGAGGCTGGGGCAGGGGTTGGGGCTGGGGCCGGGGATGGGGGCCGTGAGTGGGCTTGGCAGGGGCGGGGCTGGGGCCGGGGGGTGGGGCTGGGGCTGGGGGCGGGGACTGGGAGAGGGCTGGGGCTGTGTCTGGGTCAAGGGCTGGGGCTGGGCGGTGGCTGGGGTAGGGCTGGGGGCAGGGCTGGGGCTGGGTCTGGGCTGGGGGCAGGGATGGGGATGGGGGCTGGGCTGGGCAGGGGCTGGGCTGGGGCTGGGGCTGGGTCCAGGGCAGGGGCTGGGCTGGGGCTGGGGCTAGTGTGGTGCTGGGGCTGGGCTGGGGGCAGGGCTGGGGCTGGGGCTGGGCTTGGTGTCAGGGCTGGGGATGGGATTAGGCTGCGGCTGGCCTGGGGCAGGGCTGGGGCTGCGCTGGGGCTGGGTCTGGGTCCAGAGTGGGGCTGTGTCCAGGGCAGGGGGGGCAGGACTGGGGCCGGGCTGGTGCTGTGGGCTGGGCTGAGGGCAGGTCTGGGGCAGGGCTGGGGATGGGGCTGGGCTGGGGCTGGGTCCAGGGCTGCGGCTGGGCTGTGCTGGAGCTGGGCTGGGGCTTGAGGGTGGGGCTGGGGCTGGGCTAGGGCTTGGGCTGGGTCCGGGGCTGCGGACTGGCGCTGGGTCTAGGGCTGGGGCTGGGCTGTGGCTGTGGCTGGGCTGTGGCAGGGCTGGGGCTGTGGCTGGGGCTGGGCTGGGGCTGTGTCCAGGGCAGGGGCTGGGCTGGGGCTGGGGGCTGAGGGCAGGTCTGGGCTAGGGCTGGGGCTGGGGCAGGGGCCGGGGCTGGGGACAGGGCTGGGGGCCAGAGCTGGGGCAGGCTATTGCTGGGGCTGGGACCGGGATGGGTCCGGGGTTGGGGCTGGGGCTGGGGCTGGGGCTGGGACAGGAGTCAGGGCTGGGACAGGAGCCAGGGCTGGGGCAGGGCTGTGGCTAGGCTGGGGGCAGGGGCCTGGGGCTGGGCCGGGGCTGGTCTGGGGACAGGGCTGGGGCCAGGCTGGGTCTGGGTGTGGGCTGAGGGCAGGGCTGTCGGGGCTGGGCTGTGGCTGGGCTGGGACCAGGACTGGGCTTGGCTGGGGGCTGGACTGGGGCCGGGGGCAGCGGCAGGGTTGGGGCAGGGCTTGAACTGGGGCTGGGCTGGGGCCAAGGTTGGGGCTGGGGCTGGGCTTGGTGGCGACGGTGGGGCTGGGGCTAGGAGCCAGGGTTGGGGGCAAGAACCAGGGCTGGGGCAGGGCTGAGGTCAGGCCTGGGGCTGCGGCTGGGGCAGGGCTGGGGCTGGGATTGGGCCTGGGGCTGGGGCTGGGGCTGGGGCCAGGGCTGGGGCGAGGCTGGGTCTGGGGCTGGGCTGAGGGCAGGGCTGGGGCTGGGGCTGGGATGGGGCAGGACTGGACTGGGCAGGGGCACGGGCCGAGGCTGGGGACAGGGCTAGGGCTGGTGCTAGGGCAGGGCTGGGGCCAGGCTGGGGCTGGGTTCGGCTCAGTGGTGGGGCTTGGTCCAGGGCTGGGGCTGGGCTAGGGCAGGCTAGGGCTGGGGCTGGGCTGGGGCTTGGTCCAGGCTGTGGCTTGGTGGGCTGTGGCCGGAGCTGGGCTGGGGCTGAGTGTGGGGCTGGGTCTGGGCTAGGGCTGGGCTGGGGCCGGGGGCTGCGACTTGGGCTGGATCCAGGGCTGGGGCTGGGCTGTGGGCTGGGGCAGGGCTGTGGCAGGGGCTGGGGCTGGGCTGGGGCTGGGCCGGGGCAGGGCTGGGCTGGGGCAGGGCTGGGGCTTGGGCTGGGGCCGGGGATGGGGGCCGTGAGCGGCGGGCTTGGCTGGGGCTGGGGCTGGGGCTGGGGCGGGGACTGGGAGAGGGCTGGGGCTGGGGCTGGGTCCAGGAATGGGGCTGGGCGGTGGCTGGGGCTGGGCTGGGGCTGGGCTGTGGTTGGGGCTAGGCTGGGGCTGGGCTGGGGCTGGGGCTGGGCTGGGGGCAGAGATGGGGATAGGGCTGCGCTGGGCTGGGGCAGGGCTGGGCCTGGGCTGGGATGAGGCTGGGGTGGGGGCTGGGCGGTGGCTGGGGCTGGGCTGGGCAGGGCTGGGGCTGGGACTGGGCTGGGGGCAGAGGATGAGGCTGGGCCTGCGCTGGGTCTGGGGCAGGGCTGGGCCTGGGCTGGGGATGAGGCTGGGGTGGGGCTGGGGCTGGGTCCAGGGCAGGGGCTGGGGTGGGGCTGGGGCTAGGCTGGGGCAGGGCTGGGGCTGGGCTGGGCTGGAACTGGGTCCAGGCAGGGGCTGGACTGGGGCTGGGGTTAGGCTGGGGCAGGGCTGGGGCTGGGCTGGGGCTGCAGCTAGGTGCAGGGTGGGGCTGTGTCCAGTGCTGGGGCAGGGACTGGGTCCGGGCTGGGGGCTGGGGCTGGGCTGAGGGCAGGGCTGGGGCTGGGCTGGGATGGGGCTGGGCTGGGGCTGGGTCCAGGGCTGTGGCTGGGCTGTGGCTGGAGCTGGGGCTGGGGCTGGGCTAGGGCTGGGCTGGGGCCAGGGCTTGCGACTGGCGCTGGGTCCAGGGTTGGGGCTGGGCTGGGACTGGGGCTGGGCCGGGGCAGGGCTGGGGCAGGGGCTGGGCTGGGGCCGAGGGTGGGGCTGGGCTGGGGCTGGGGCTGAGGGCAGGGGCCGGGCTGGGGACAGGGCTGGGGCCAGAGCTGGGGCAGGGCTGGGCCGGGGCTGGGGCAGGGTTCGGTGCAGAGGGGCTGGGCTGGGCAGGGCGGGGCCTGGGGCAGGGCTGGGCTTACGGCTGGGCTGGGACCGGCGATGGGTCCTGGGGTGGGGCTGGGGCTGGGGCAGGGCTAGGCCTGGGCTGGGGATGAGGCTGGGGTGGGGCTGGGGGCTGGGTTCCAGGGCTGGGGCTGGGCTACGGCTGGGGCTGGGCTGGGACCAGGGCTGGGCTGGGGTAGGGCTGGCACAGGGGCTAGGCCTGGGGCTGGGCTGGGGCCAAGTCTGGGGCCGGGGCTGGGCAGGGCTGGGGCGGGGCTTGAACTGGGGCTGGGCTGGGGCCAAGGTTGGGGCGTGGGCTGGGCTGGTGGCGAGGGTGGGGCTGGGGCTGGGGCTGGGGCTGCAGACAGGGCGGGGCTAGGGCTGAGGTAGGGGTAGGGCTGGGGCTGGATTGGGGCCAGGGCTGGGGCAGGGGACTAGGCTTGAGGCTGGGCCTTGGGCTGGGGCTGGGTTGGCGCAGGGCTGGGGCTCGGACTGGAACCAAGGCACGGGCAGGGCTGGGGCTGGGGCTGGAGCCAGGGCTGGGGCAGGAGCCAGGGCTCGGGCAGGGCTGAGGTCAGGGCTTAGGGCTGCGGCTGGGGCAGGGCTGGGGGCTAGGCTGGGCTGGGTTCGGCTCAGTGGTGGGGCTTGGTCCAGGGCTGGGGCTGGGCTGAGGGCAGGGCTAGGGCTGGGGCTGGGCTGGGGCTTGGTCCAGGGCTGTGGCTGGGCTGTGGCCGGGAGCTGGGCTGGGGCTGAGTGTGGGGCTGGGTCTGGGCTAGGGCTGGGCTGGGGCCGGGGCTGCGACTTGGGCTGGATCCAGGGCTGGGGCTGGGCTGTGGCTGGGGCTGGGCTGTGGCAGGGCTGGGCTGGGCTGGGGCCGGGGATGGGGCCGTGAGCGGGGCTTGGCTGGGGCTGGGGCTGGGGCTGGGGCGGGGACTGGGAGAGGGCTGGGGCTGGGGCTGGGTCCAGGAATGGGGCTGGGCGGTGGCTGGGGCTGGGCTGGGGCTGGGCTGTGGTTGGGCTAGGCTGGGGCTGGGCTGGGGCTGGGGCTGGGCTGGGGCAGAGATGGGGATAGGGCTGCGCTGGGCTGGGGCAGGGCTGGGCCTGGGCTGGGGATGAGGCTGGGGTGGGGCTGGGCGGTGGCTGGGGCTGGGCTGGGCAGGGCTGGGGCTGGGCAGGGCTGGGGCTGGGACTGGGCTGGGGGGCAGGGATGAGGCTGGGCCTGCGCTGGGCTGGGGCAGGGCTGGGCCTGGGCTGGGGATGAGGCTGGGGTGGGGCTGGGTCTGGGGCTGGGTCCAGGGCTGTGGCTGGGCTGTGGCTGGAGCTGGGCTGGGGCTGGGGCTGGGCTGGGGGCTGGGTCCAGGGCTGTGGCTGGGCTGTGGCTGGAGCTGGGCTGGGGGCTGGGCTAGGGCTGGGCTGGGGCCAGGGCTGCGACTGGCGCTGGGTCCAGGGGCTGGGGCTGGGCTGGGGCTGGGTCCAGGGCAGGGGCTGGGCTGGGACTGGGCTGGGCCGGGGCAGGGCTGGGGCAGGGGCTGGGCTGGGGCCGAGGGTGGGGCTGGGGCTGGGGCTGAGGGCAGGGGCCGGGGCTGGGGACAGGGCTGGGGCCCAGAGCTGGGGCAGGGCTGGGGCCGGGCTGGGGCAGGGTTCGGTGCAGGACTGGGGCTGGGCAGGGCGGGGCCTGGGGCAGGGCTGGGCTACGGCTGGGCTGGGACCGGCGATGGGTCCGGGGGTGGGGGCTGGGGGCTGGGGCAGCTCTAGGCCTGGGCTGGGGTTGAGGGCTGGGGTGGGGCTGGGGCTGGGTCCAGGGCTGGGGCTGGGCTTACGGCTGGGGCTGGGCTGGGACCAGGGCTGGGCTGGGGTAGGGCTGGCACAGGGCTAGGCCTGGGGCTGGGCTGGGGCCAAGTCTGGGGCCGGGGCTGGGGCAGGGCTGGGGCAGGGCTTGAACTGGGGCTGGCTGGGGCCAAGGTTGGGGCGTGGGCTGGGCTGGTGGCGAGGGTGGGGCTGGGGCTGGGGCTGGGGGCTGCAGACAGGGCTGGGGCTAGGGCTGAGGTAGGGGTAGGGCTGGGGCTGGATTGGGGCCAGGGCTGGGGGCAGGACTAGGCTTGAGGCTGGGCCTTGGGCTGGGGCTGGGTTGGCGCAGGGCTGGGGCTCGGGCTGGAACCAAGGCACGGGCAGGGCTGGGGCTGGGGCTGGAGCCAGGGGCTTGGGGCAGGAGCCAGGGCTGGGGCAGGGCTGAGGTCAGGCTTAGGGCTGCGGCTTGGGGCAGGGCTGGGGCTAGGCTGGGGCTGGCCTGGGGGCTGGGCTGTGGCTGGGGCTCGGGACAGGGCTGGGGGCGAGGCTGGGGCTGGGGCTGGGCTGAGGGCAGGGCTGGGGCTGGGGGCTGGGATGGGGCAGGACTGGGGACTGGGGCAGGGGGCACGGGCCGAGGCTGGGGACAGGGCTAGGGCTGGAGCTAGGGCAGGGCTGGGGCCAGGCTGGGGCTGGGTTCGGCTCAGGGGTGGGGCTTGGTCCAGGGCTGGGGTTGGCTAGGGCAGGGCTGGGGCTGGGGCTGGGCTGGGGCAGGGCTGGGGGCCGGGGATGGGGCCGTGGCTGGGGCTTGGCTGGGGCCGGGGGCAGGGAGTGGGACAGGGCTGAGGCTGGGGCTGGGTCCAGGGCTGGGGCTGGGTGGTGGCTGGGGCTGGGCTGGGGCAGGGCTTGCAGCTGGGGCTGGGCTGGGGGGCAGGGCTGGGGCCGGGGCTGAGCCTGGCGCAGGGACTAGGGCAGGGCTGGGGCTGGGGCTAGGGCTGGGGGCCGGGCTAGGGCTGGGCTGGGGGCAAGGATGGGGCTGGGGCAGGGCTGAGGCTGGAGCTGGGTCCAGGGTGGGGCTGGGGCTGGGCTGGGGCCAGGGGCTGCGGCTGGGACTGGGACCAGGGCAGGGGCTGGGGCCGGGATCTGGGGTGGGCTGGGGCTGGGCTGGGGCTGGGGCTGGGTCCAGGGTGGGGCTGGGGCTGGGCTGGGGCTGGGCTGGGGCTGGGACTGGGTCCAGGGCAGGGGCTGGACTGGGGCTGGTGCTGGGCTGGGGCTGGCTGGGGCTGGGCAGGGGATGAGGCTGGGGTGGGGCTGGGGCTGGGTCCAGGGCAGGGCTAGGGCTGGGGCTGGGGCTGGGCTGGGTCTGAGGGCGGGGCTTGGGCAGGGCTGGGGCTGGGGCTGGGGCTGGGCAGGGCAGGGGCTGGGCTGGGGTTGGGGCTGGGCCGGGGCTGGGCTGGGGCAGGGGCTGGGCTGGGGCCGAGTGTGGGGCTGGGGCTGGGGCTGAGGGCAGGGCTGGGGCCAGAGCTGGGGCAGGGCTGGGGCCAGGCTGGGGCTGGGCAGGGCGGGGGCTGGGGCAGAGCTGGGCTACGGCTGGGCCTGGCACCGGGGATGGGTCCGGGGGGTGGGGCTGGGGCTGGGGCAGGGCTGGGCCTGGGCTGGGGATGAGGCTGGGGTGGGGGCTGGGGCTGGGTCCAGGGCTGGGCTGGGACCGGGGCTGGGCTGGGGTACGGCTGGCACAGGGCTAGGCCTGGGGCTGGGCTGGGGCCGAGTCTGGGGGCCAAGGCTGGGGCCAGGGCAAGTGGCAGGGCTGGGGCAGGGCTGGAAACTGGGGCAGGGCTGGGGCAGGGCTGGAACTGGGGCTGGGCTGGGGCCAAGGTTGGGGCTGGGGCTGGGCTGGGTGGCGAGGGTGGGGCTGGGGCTGGGGCTGGGGGCTGCGGACAGGGCTGGGGCTAGGGCTGAGGTAGGGGTAGGGCTGGGACTGGATTGGGGCCAGGGCTGGGGCAGGACTAGGCTTGAGGCTGGGCCTTGGGCTGGGGCTGAGTTGGCGCAGGGCTGGGGCTCGGGCTGGGGCTGGAGCCAGGGTTGGGGCAGGAGCCAGGGCTGGGGCAGGGCTGAGGTCAGGCCTGGGGCTGCGGCTGGGGGCAGGGCTGGGGCTGGGGTTGGGGCTGGGCCTGAGGCTGGGGCTGGGGGACAGGGCTGGGGCGAGGCTGGGTCTGGGGCTGGGCTGAGGGCAGGGCTGGGGCTGGGGGCTGGGATGGGCAGGACTGGGACTGAGGCTGGGGCACGGGCCGAGGCTGGGGACAGGCCTAGGGCTGGAGCTAGGGCAGGGCTGGGGCCAGGCTGGGGCTGGGTTCGGCTCAGGGGTGGGGCTTGGTCCAGGGCTGGGGCTGGGCTAGGGCAGGGCTGGGGCTGGGGCTGGGCTGGGGGCTGGGCCGGGGCAGGGCTGGACTGGGACAGGGCTGGGGCAGGGCTGGGGCTGGGTTCGGTGTAGGGCTGGGGCTGGGGAAGGGCTGGGCTGGGGCCGGGGATGGGGCCATGAGTGGGGCTTGGCTGGGGCTGGGGCTGGGGCAGGGCCAGGGCAGGGCTGGGCTGGGGCAGGGCTGGGGCCAGGCTGGGGGCTGGGCTCGGTGCAGGGCTGCGGCTGGGGCAGGGCAGAGGCTGGTGCAGGGTTAGGCTGGGGCCGGGGATGGTGGCCGTGAGTGGGGCTTGGCAGGGGCCGTGGGATGGGGCTGTGCGGTGGCTGGGGCTGGGCTGGGGCAGGGGCTGGGGCTGGGGTCTAGGCTGGGGGCAGGGATGGGGATGGGGCTGGGCTGGGCAGGGGCAGGGCTGGGCCTGGGCTGGGGATGAAGCTGGGGTGGGGGCTGGGGCTGGGTCCAGGGCAGGGGCTGGGCTGGTGCTGGGGCTGGGCTGGGGCAGGGCTGGGGCTGGGTCTAGGCTGGGGGCAGGGATGGGGGATGGGGCTGGGCTGGGCAGGGGCAGGGCTGGGCCTGGGCTGGGGATGAAGCTGGGGTGGGGCTGGGGCTGGGGTCCAGGGCAGGGGCTGGGCTGGGGCTGGGGGCTAGTGTGGTGCTGGGGCAGGGCTGGGGCTGCGCTGGGGCTGGGTCTGTGTCCAGAGTGGGGCCTGTGTCCAGGGCAGGGGCAGGACTGGGGCCGGACTGGTGCTGGGGCTGGGCTGAGGGGAGGTCTGGGGCAGGGCTGGGGATGGGGCTGGGCTGGGGCTGGGACCAGGGCTGTGGCTGGGCTGTGGCTGGAGCTGGGCTGGGGCTGAGGGTGGGGCTGGGGCTGTGCTGGGGCTGTGGCTGGGGCTGGCTGGGGCCGAGGGTGGTGGCTGGGGGCTGGGGCTGGGGCTGTGCTGGGGCTGGGGCTGGGGCTGGGGCTGTGCTGGGGCTGTGGCTGGGCTGGGCTGGGGCTGCGTCCAGGGGCAGGGGCTGGGCTGGGGCTGGGCTGGGGCCGAGGGTGGGGCTGGGGCTGGGGCTGGGGCTGAGGGCAGGTCTGGGCTAGGGCTGGGGCTGGGGCTGGGGCCGGGGCTGGGGACAGGGCTGGGGCCAGAGCTGGGGCAGGGCTATGGCTGGGCTGGGACCGGGGATGGGTCCGGG
>NW_027144430.1:0-37591 GCF_026170545.1 Melanerpes formicivorus | reverse complement strand
GCCACACCCCCTCCCAACAGACCACGCCCCCGCAGGGTGGGGCGGGGTTATGGCTCTCCAATGCCGGACAAGCTACGCGCTCTGCTAGAACCACGGTGCGCTAGACCACACCCCCTACACATAAGCCACGCCTCTCCGCCTGGAGGCGTGGTCAAGTTATGGGGGCGAGGGCTTTCACAATGTAGCCCAAGCCTGGGGGGCGTGGCCTCTCAGGAGGGGGCGGGGGTGGGGGCGGGGCCGTAGCTTCGCCAAGCACGGCCCGCGGGGGGAGCGCGGCTTATCCGGAGGGGCGTGGCCTACCCTGGACGGGATCCACGAGGAGGGGCGTGGTTCACAGGGAGGAGGAGGCGTGGCCTGCCCGGACGCAGCCCTATGGGCAGGGAGTGGGCGTGGCCGCAGCCGGGGCGGGGGGGCGTGGCCGCGGCGCGCGGGGCCTGGCGGGAAGGAGGCGGAGCGCGGGGAGCGGCGGCGGCGCAGGAGCCTGGCGCGGGGCGGGAGGAGGAGGAGCAGCAGCGGGAGGAAGGGCAGCGGCGGTCGGCGCCGGGACGGAAGGGGCTGCGAGGCTGCCGGCGGTGGGGAGGGGGCCCCGGGGGCGCCGATGGAGCCCCCCCGGCTGCAGCGCGGGCAGCTGCAGTGCAAGAACCTTCACGAGTTCCTGCGGGGGCTCAGCCCTGCCCTGCTCGACCGCCTCTACGGACACCCTGCCACCTGCCTGGCGGTCTTCCGGTGAGACCCCCGCCCCCGAGCAGACCCCCACCCCCCACACTCCCCCAGACACCCCCCCGGGGCACCCTGACCGCTCCCTTCCCCCCCAGAGCCCCTTCCGACCCCCTCCTCCCGGGGCGCCCCGACTCCAGCCTGGGGCATCCTGGCCGCCCCCCTCCCACCCCGGCCAGAGCAGCCTTGGACCCTCCCCAAACGCCCTGACCCCCCCCCCCCGATCGCCCGGACCCCCCTCGGAACACCGTGATCCCCCCCAAGCCCCTTCTGACCTCCTCTCTCTTCCCCGGGCAGCCTGACCCCCCCGGGGCGCCCCCCGGACACCCCCAAAGCCCTTCTGACCCCCCCGGGGCGACCCCGGACCCCCGTCTGGGGCACCCTGACCGCCCCTCCCCCTTCCCAGAGCACCCTGACCCCCCCAGGAGCACTCTAACCCCTACCCAGCACCCTGACCCCCCCCCGGAGCACCCTAGCCCCCTCCCAAGCACCCTACCCCCCCCCCCCCGGCATCCCTGCCCCGCCCCCCCAGCTGTTTGGGGGGGGCATGGGAGGGTGTGGGGGGGCCGTGGGTGCCCTCCCATCACCCATGGGTGCTTTTGGGGGGGGGGGGCTGAGAGGTGGCTGTGGGGTGTCCCAGCTGGGGGGGGGGGGGGGGCTCAGGGAGAGCTGTGGGTGCCCCCCAGCACCCATGGGTGTTTTAGGGGGCTGTGGGTGATGTGGGGAACCCCCCCAGAACCCACGGGTGCTTTTGAGGGGGGGGAGAAGGGGGTGTGAGGGTGCACCCCCCAGCACCCACGGGTGTCTTCTGGAGGGCTGGGGTGTCCATAGCTCCCACCCCCCCCAACCCCACGGGTGTTTTCTGGGGGGGTAATGGGTGCCCCTGGGTGCCCCTCTGTCACCCACGGGTGCTTAATGGAGGGGTCAGGTATGGGGGGGGAATGTCCCTGGGTAGCCCCCCAGGGGGGTTTTGAGGCTGCCCTGGGGGGCTGTGGGTTTCTACCCCACCCCCACGGGTGTTTCTTAGGGGGGGGAAGGGTGGGGGGAGTGTCCGTGGGGGAGGCACTGGGGGGGGACTGGAGGAGACTGGGAGGCACTGGGAGGGGATTGGGAGGGGCTGGGAAGCACTGGGCGGGGATTGGGAGGGGCTGGGAGCTACACTGGGACATACTGGGAGGCACTGGGGGCACTGGAAGCCATGCTGGGAGGGACTGGGAGTTACTGGGAGGGACTGGGAGTTACTGGGAGGGACTGGGAGTTACTGGTGGGTTCCTGGAAGGCAACTGGGAGTGGATTGGGAGGCACTGGGGAGGGAGTGGGAAGGGATTGGGAGGGGCAGGGGCAGCGCTGGCTCCTGATTGGCTGCCCGTGGGGCGACTCCTGATTGGCTCTCTGACAGATCCTTGAGTTCCCGCCCAGCTTGGCCCCACCCACTGCACACTTCCGGGTCACATGGGAGGGAGACTCCGCCCCCAAAGAGGTGACCCTGGAGCCAGGTACTGGGAGGGGACTGGGAGGGGATCGGGAAGGGATTGGGAGGGGCTGGGAGGGGTTTGGGAGGGACTGGGAGGGGACTGGGAGGAGATTGGGAGCCATACTGGGAGGGGATTGGGTGGGGATTGGGTGGGACTGGGAGGGGATTGGGTGGGGCAGCTCCTGATTGGCTGCATTCTCCCTGGTCCTGCCCCAAGGAGGCGGATCCATTGCGCCGTGGGTTCCTATTGGACCTCGAGGCCAGGGTGGAGATGGGCGTGGCCCTACTGCGGGCAGGGCCTGGAGAGGAGCTGGACCTGGAGGGGAAGGTAACTGGGAGCCATACTGGGAGCCATACTGGGAGCCATACTGGGAGCCATACTGGGAGCCATGCTGGGAGCCATGCTGGGAGCACTGGGAGCCATACTGGGGGTACTGGGAGCCATGCTGGGAGCCATGCTGGGGGCACTGGGAGCCATGCTGGGAGCCATGCTGGGAGCACTGGGAGCCATGCTGGGAGCCATACTGGGGGCACTGGGAGCCATGCTGGGAGCCATGCTGGGAGCCATACTGGGGGCACTGGGAGCCATACTGGGAGGCATACAGGGAGCCAAACTGGGAGCCATACTGGGAGCCATACTGGGGGCACTGGGAGCCATACTGGAAGCCATACTTGGGGCACTGGGAGCCATGCTGGGAGCCATGCTGGGAGCCATACTGGGAGCCATACTGGGAGCCATGCTGGGAGCCATGCTGGGAGCCATACTGGGGGCACTGGGAGCCATGCTGGGAGCCATACTGGGTGCACTGGGAGCCATACTGGGAGCCATGCTGGGAGCCATACTGGGAGCCATGCTGGGGGCACTGGGAGCCATGCTGGGGGCGCTGGGAGCCATGCTGGGAGCCATACTGGGAGCCATGCTGGGGGCACTGGGAGCCATGCTGGGAGCCATGCTGGGAGCCATGCTGGGGGCACCGGAAGTGCCTGGCAGGGCTCTTGAAGCCATTCCTTACCTTAGCCCCGCCCCTTCCGCCCTTGTCCCCGCCCAGGCGCTGACGTCACTGCCCCTCCTGCACCACCTGACCCTGGTGCCTGCTCTGCGGCTGGGTCGCAACCGATTGGCTGCTGTCCCGGGGGGGCCTCTGCCCCGCCTCCAGGTGGGGCCAATGTGGAGGCGGTGGGAGGGGGCGGGGCTTGGCTGCGTCACTTCCGGTGGTTTAATCTCACACACCCCCCCCGCCCCCTTGTGGCTGATAGGAGCTGGACCTGAGCCACAACTGCATCAGCACCCTGCAGGGGGCGCCGGCGCTGCCGGCACTGCGCTGGATCAGCCTGGAGGGGAACCGTGAGGGACTGGGAGGGGCTGGGGGGGACTGGGAAAGGACTGGGAGGGGACTGGGAAGGGACTGGGAGGGGACTGAGAGGGGACTGGGAGGAACTGCGAGGGGAGGGGGTGGGACTGGAAGGGGAGGAGGAGGGGATGTGGGGGGACTGCGAGGGGATTGGAGGGAGCTGGGAGGGGAGGGGGAGGAACTGGGAGGGGAGGGGGAGGAACTGGGAGGGGAGGGGGAGGAACTGGGAGGGGAGGGGGAGGAACTGGGAGGGGAGGGGGAGGAACTGGGAGGGGATGGGGAGGGACTGGGAGGGGATGGGGAGGGACTGGGAGGGGATGGGGTGGAGCTGAGAGGGGACTGGGAAGCACTGGGAGGGGAGTGGGTGGAACTGGGAGGGGGCTGGGAGCGGCTGGGAGGCACTGGGTGGTTACTGGGACCCTATCCACTCTGCCCAGCCATTGGCCACGCCTCCGCCCTCGCCCCATTGGCTGCCTGCCCCCACCTGGCTGAGCTGCGATTGGCTGAGACCCCCCTGGCGGCCACCCCAGACGCTGCCTCCCAATTGGCTGAGCTGCTGCCGGGCATCCGGATCCTCCTTTCCTGATTGGACGTCGCTGGGGGCTGCTGCCCTTCCCATCCCCCTCCCCCCCTGCACCCCTGAGTCCTGGCCGGGGACTGGCTGAAATAAAGTGATGTCAGCAAGGGATTGGCATCTGATTGGATGGCGGGAGGAGGGGGGTCTGGGGTCTCCCAGTATGGACCAGTGGCCCCTGGGGGCTTCCCAGACCCCTCCCAGTATGGACCAGTAGCCCCTGGGGGCTTCCCAGTCCCCTCCCAGTGCTCCCAGTCCCTCCCAGCCGCCTCGCCCCCTACTGAGGGCTCCGACCAATGGGGAGGCAGCGTCACACCCAGCGAGCCAATGGGGGAGCCCCAGAGGCGGGACTTCTTGCCCCACCGCGCCACCTAGCGACCACCCTGCTCCATAGCACCCTCAGCGCGGACCCATAGGGACCTGCCCAGCCTCAGAGGGCGCCCAGCGGTCACCAGGGTACTGCAGGGGTCCCTGGGGGTCCCCAGGGGTCTGTAATAGGCCACAGCGCACTGCAGGGGTCCACAGAGGCCCCCCAGGGTCTGTTGAGGTCCCCGGGGTCTGCAGGGGTCTCTAGGGATCCTCAAGGGTCTGCAGGGGTGCCCAAGGGTCTGTAGGGGGCAGCAGGGACCTCTATGGGTCCCCAGGGGTCTGCCCCCACCCAAAGCCAGCACCAGCCCTCAAGCCAAGGCCGTGGGAGCAGTTCAGGCCCTGGGAGAGGTGACAAAGGCAACTGGGGCAGGGCTGGGGGGGAACACACAGCAACTTTTATTGACCAGCCAGGAGACCCCCGAGGAGAAGACCCCAAAACTGGGGGAGCCAAAGCAGTGCAGAGGGTGGGGAAGGTGTGGGGGGAGCCAGGGAGGAGCTGCTGGAGGCAGGAGGAGTCCCAGGCTGGGGCTGGCACAGGCTCCCTGTGCTCAGGCAGTGGCAGCTGCAGGGCCAAGAGGAAGAGGAAGAGTCAGGCAGGGTCCCCTCCCTGCCCCCCAGGGCTCTGGGGAGGCTCTGGGAGTGGGCAGGGGGCAGGAGGGGGAAAGGAGGGAGGGAAGAAAGAGAAGGGGAAAGGGGAGGGGGGGAGAAAGGACATGGGGAGGGGAAGGGGAGGCCCTGCCCCTGGTACTCACCTGGTGGAACCAGGTTGAATCCTTTCTGCTGCTTCTTCCCTGCACAGGGCAGAAGCCTTCAGCCCCAACCCTGCTGCCCTGCCAGGCTCCTGCCTCCAGCCCTTCCCTCCCCCTTCATCCTCTCCCCTCCCTCCCCTCCTTTCCTCTCATCCCTCCTCCCCCATCACCTCACCTCCCTTCCCCTCCCCTCTATTCCCTTGCCCTCCCCTCCAGTCCTTTCCAATTCCTTCCTTTCTTATCCATCCTCTCCCTTCCCATTCCCTTCTCCCCTCTCCATCCCCTCCCCTCCCCCCATCCCATCCCCATCCCCTCCCCTCCTTCCCTTCCCCTCTCTCCCCTCTTATTTTTCCTCTCCCCTCCCATATCCCTGCACCACCCCTCCCTTCCTTTCCCCTCTCCTCCCTCTGCTCCCCTGCCTCCAGCCCTTCTCCTCCCATCCTTCCCCTCCCCTGCCTTCCAATCCCCTCCCTTCCCACCCTTCCCCTCCTCTCCCTCCCCTCCCCCTCAGCTCTCACCTGATCTCCACTTCCAGACGGCGACTCCGATCCCGACGGCAGCCAAGGCGGCGACCACCGCCGCGACCACTGCCAGCACCACGGAGAGAGACCACCCCTGCGGCTCTGGGGGAGGGGAGAGGAGCAGGGAGAGGGTGAGGAGGGGAGGGGGAATCCTCCTCCCCAAGCCCCTGCCAGCCCCTGCCGGCCGCCCCCAGGCTCACCCCAGGAGTAGAGGCGGGGCTGGGGCAGGCTGGAGTGCTCCACCCGGCAGCGGTACAGCTCCTGCTCCTGCGGCAGCACCTCGATGGAGGCCCAGGTGGAGAAGCTGCCGTCGCTGTTGGGGACGATGCTGCCCCGCTGGGTGTCCTGGTCCCGCACCTCGGCCCCCTTCAGCCAGCTGACGCCGATGGGCCGCGGGTAGAAGCCATACAGGCGGCAGGACAAGCTCAGGATCCCCTGGCTCTCCCTCTTGCTCACCACCACCGTGGGGGGCTCTGGGGGACAAGAGGGGAGGCCGTGGGGGCTGCAGGAGGGCTGCAGGCAGCCACCACTGCCTGATGCTGCCAGGGCTTGGCCCCCTCCAAGCTCAGCTGCTCAGCACCCCGGGAGCCCAGCCCTGGCTCAGCTGCTCAGCACCCTGAGCATCCTGATCCTGCTGGGACCCCAGCCCCAGATGCTTCCAGGACTTACCCTCCCTCCCAGCACTGCTCCTCAGCACCTTGGGAACCCCATCCCAGCTTCTGCCAGGGCTTGGAACCCCAGCTCAGCATCCTGGGACACCCTCTTCCCCCCAAGCTCAGATCCTCTGCGTCCTCACCCTGCTGGGACCCCAGCCCCAGCCCCTGGAGGGCTTCCACAGCCCTTTGGGTGAGCAGCTCAGGGGCAGGGGCTCAGAGCTGAGTGCAGGCAGAGGTTGGCTCAGGGCTGGCACTCCAAGCAGGAGCTGCCTCTGGGCCTCCCTCCCTCCCTGCCTCACCTCTCCTCTCCAGCTCAGCCTGCCCATAGCTCAGGTGTCTCTTCAGCCACTCCACACAGGTGTTCTCCAGGTAGTGCTTCAACCTCTCAGCCTCAGCCCCATCCTCCTCCCACTTCCTCTTGGTGATCACAGCTGCTTGGTCTGCTGCAGTGAAGCTCATGGAGTCCTTCTCAAAGGCTATGAAGTCTCTGCCATCATAGGCAATCTGATAGTACCCCCTGGTGCTGCCATCCTCCAGCAGGTCACAGCCATACATCTGCTGCCGTACCTGAGCCCCTGGAACACAACCAAGGCCCCAAGGCTGAGTGGCTGCTGCAGCCCAGGGCCTTCAGTGGGGCACAGAGCCCCCCAGCAGCACCCCCAGCCCCATGCCCCCTGCCAGCCCCACAGAGCCCCTCATAGCCCCTTGCCAGCCCCACAGAGTCTCCTGCTAGCTCCCTGCTAGCCACTCAGGGCAACCTCCTAGCCCCTCAGTTCCCACCTAGCCTCTCAGAGCCTCTTGCTAGCGTCCTGCCAGCCCCTCAGAGCCCCCTGCCAGACCCTGCCAGCCCCACAGAGACCCCTGCCAGTCCTTCAGAGTCTCCTGCCAGCCCCTCATAGCCCCCTCCCAGCCCCACAGTCTCCTGCTAGCTCCTCAGAGTCCCCTCCCACCCCACAGAGCAACCTGCCAGCCCCCTCCCACCCCTCAGAGCCCCTTCCCAGCCCCACTCACTCCCACTCTGGTTGTATCTTGCTCTCACGGTGTCCAGGTTCATTCGGTCGATCTCTTGGTTGTTCTGGTTGATGTTGGTGTTCCTGTCCCAGTACCCCTGGTCCAGGTTGGCCTTCATCCACTCTGCCTTGGGCTCCATCCTCCTCGTGTTGCTGTCATACAGGCTAATGGGGACCCCATCCACATACCCCACAGTCACATACTGGGGCAGCCCCCAGCTGGGCTCTGCCACAGCGACTTGGAAATAGCGCAGGGAGTGCAGCCCTGGGGGGACACAGAGGGTGGTGAGAGGCTGGGGGGCAGAGGGAGGCTGGGAGGATGGATTTGGTGACAAGAAAGAGAGCTTGGAGAGATCAGGACTGGAGGAAATGAGGGGCTGGGGGCTGTTGGGAGCCATGAAGCCAGGGGAAGAGGGTGCAGGGGGGTCCCGGGGCTGAGAGAAGGCAGTTCAAGGGGGTCTCGATGCCTAGAAGGGGTCCAGGAGCTGCCTGGTGCCAAGAGAAGGGAGGTCCAGAAGGTTCCCGATGCCCCCATGGACGGAGAGAGGTGTGTGTGTGTGTGGGGTTTGGGGGGTCCCTGGTGCCAAGAGAAGGGTGTCCAGGGGGGGTCCTGATGCCTAGAAGGGGTCCAGAAGCGTCCCGACAGCTAGAAGGGGCTCAGGGTAGTCTTGTAGCCAGGGAAAGGGGGTCCAGGGTAGCTGCTGTGCCAAGAGAAGAGAGTCCATGGGGATCCCGATGGTGAGCAGGGGTCCGGGAGGGTCCCCGGTGACAAGGGAAGGGGTCCGGGAAAGTCGCGGAGCCAAGGGAAGGGAATACAGGGGGGGTCCCGATGCCAAGAGAAGGGTGCAGGGGGATTCCGGGGACAAGGAAAGGGGGACCCGGGAGGCCGGTGCCAAGAGAAGGGGTCCCGGAGGGTCGCGGTGCCAAGAGAAGGGAGGTCCAGAGCGCTCCCGATGCCCCCCATGGACAGAGAGAGGTGGGGGGTAGGGGTCCGGAGGCCAAGAGAAGGGGGTCCAGGGAGGTCTCGATGCCTAGAAGGCATCCAGAAGCGCCCTGACAGCAAGAAGAAGGGGTTCAGGGTGGTCTTGGTGCCAGGAAAAAGGGGTCCAGGGTAGCTGCTGTGCCCAGAGAAGAGAGTCCAGGGGGGTCCCGATGCTGAGAAGGGGTCCGGGAGGGTCCCCGGTGCCAAGAGAAGACAGTCCGGGGGGAGGGGGGCTGGAGCCAAGACAAGAGGGGTGCAGGGCGCTCAAGGTGCCAAGGGAAGGAGAGAGGCACAGAGCAGGCTCCGATGCCAAGAGCAAAGGGGTGCCGGTAGCAAGAGAAGGGCTCCAGAAGGGTCGCAGAGCCCAGGGAAGGGTCTCCCGGGTGCCCCCCAGCCCGCGCTCACCGTTCACGGCTCCGCCGAGGACCCCCAGGAGCAGCCCCAGGCCGAGCACCCACCGGGACCCCATGGCGCTGCTGCGCTCTGGCCCCGGAGCTGAACTTTGCACCAGGCCCCGCCCCGCTGTCCTCCATTGGCTGAGCCTCTTCCAGTTCACCAATAGCAGCCTGAAGCGTCTCTGACGTCACCGGTTGGCAGGCAGATCGAGCCCGCGCAGGGTGGAAGCGAAAGCGAAAGGCACTCATGGCTCGGCCCGGGGACAGGGGCGGTGGCTGCCCAGGGGTGAGGGGAGGGGGACGGAGGGCTCCGATCTGTCCCCAGCTGAGGTGGGTGACCCCCGGAGCTCAGCCCCCTCCCCCCTGCAGCCAGGGAGGGTCCTGCTGTGGGTGGGACAGACGGGAAGGTGCCATCGGGGGTGGTATCATTGGGGGTGGCGCCGTGCCCGAGCCTCCTGCGGGTGTCCCTCGGTCCTGCGCAGCTCTGCTGGCGTCTGCAGCGGCCTCTAGGGGTCCCCAGGGGTTCTACAGCGGTCTGCAGACATCTGTCCGTGTGTGTAGATGTCTGTAGTGGTCTGCCTAGGGTCCCCAGGGATCTGCAGGGGTCTATAGATGTCTCTAGGGGTCTGCAGGGGTCGTCAGAGGTCTGTAGAGGTCCCGGGTGGTTCTGTGGGGTTCTGCAGACGTCTGCCGTGTTGCGTAGAGGTGGGTAGGGGTCTGCCAGGGTTCTCTGGGGGTCTATTGGAGTCTTTAGGGGTTGGCATGGGTCCATAGGGGTCTCAAGGGGTCCATTGTAGTTTGCAGTTCCATCCCTTACCCTCCCGTCCCCTTTCTCCCCTCTCTTACGCTTCCTTCCCCTTTCTCCCCTCCCATCAATCCCCTCCCCCCTCCGGCCCATCCCTTCTCCTCCTCTCCCTTTCCCTCCAGACCCTGCCCCTTGTCGCCGCACAGGGGCAGGCAGCCAGGAAGGTCTCTGCCCGCCGAGCGCAGCGAGAGCCAGAAGGCTGCGTGCAGCCCAGCAAGCAGCACACATCTCTGCCTCTGTTGTGAGTGGGGCTGGCTGTGAGTGGGTAACGAACTTGTCTCCAGCCTCTGGCTGGCCGGGGACAGCAGTGCTGTGGCCACTCCTTCCGCCAGCCCAGGTGGCCTCCTGTCGCCTCCTGCAGCCTCCTCAGCCATGCGGAGCGGGGACGTTCCAGAGGCTGGTGGGAGCACAGAGATGTTTGCAACCCTGAACTCCTCCCCAGGGCTCTTCAGAAGGGGCACAGATTGATCACAGTCCCCCACACGCCCTCCCCTCCCTTCTCACCTCCCACCCTCCTTCTGCCTCCCATCCCCCTCCGCTGATAACCTGACCTCTTCTAGAGGGCTGCCGGCGACCGACAGAGAGGAGGGAGGGCAGGGAGGAGAGAGAGCGGAGAGGAGGGAGGGCAGGGAGGAGAGAGAGCGGAGAGGAGGGAGGGCAGGGAGGAGAGAGAGCAGGGATGGGGGAGGGCAGGGAGGAGAGAGAGCGGAGAGGAGGGAGGGCAGGGAGGAGAGAGAGCGGAGAGGAGGGAGGGCAGGGAGGAGAGAGAGCAGGGATGGGGGAGGGCAGGGAGGAGAGACAGTGGTGAGGGAGGAGAGAGTGGTGGTGAATGGTGCCACATCCAGCTGGTGGCCAGGCACCAGTGGTGTGCCCCAGGGATCAGTGCTGGGCCCTGTCCTCTTGTCCTCTTCAACATCGTCATCGATGATCTGGATGAGGGGGTCGAGTCAGTCATCAGCAAGTTTGCAGATGACACCAAGTTAGGAGCAGATGTTGGTCAGTTAGAGGGTGGAAAGGCTCTGCAGAGGGACCTCGACCGACTGGACAGATGGGCAGAGTCCAATGGGATGGCATTCAACAAGTCCAAGTGCCGAGTGCTGCACTTTGGCCACAACAACCCCATGCAGTGCTACAGGCTGGGGTTGGAGTGGCTGGAGAGCTCCCAAACAGAGAGGGACCTGGGGGTGCTGATGGACAGCCACCTGAATATGAGCCAGCAGTGTGCCCAGGTGGCCAAGAGGGCCAATGGCATCCTGGCCTGCATTAGGAATAGTGTGGCCAGCAGGAGCAGGGAAGTCATTGTGCCCTGTGCTCAGCACTGGTTAGGCCACACCTTGAGTCCTGTGTCCAGTTCTGGGCCCCTCAGTTTAAGAAGGACATCGAAACACTTGAAGGTGTCCAGAGAAGGGCAACAAGGCTGGGGAGAGGCCTTGAGCACAGCCCTGTGAGGAGAGGCTGAGGGAGCTGGGGTTGTTTAGCCTGGAGAAGAGGAGGCTCAGGGGTGACCTTATTGCCCTCTACAACTACCTGAGGGGTGGTTGTGGCCGGGAAGGGGTTGGCCTCTTCTCCCAGGCAACCAGCACCAGAACAAGGGGACACAGTCTCAAGCTGTGCCAGGGGAGGTTTAGACTCGAGGTGAGAAGAAAGTTCTTCACCGAGCGAGTCATTCATCATTGGAATGTGCTGCCCAGGGAGGTGGTGGAGTCATCGTCCCTGGAGGCATTCAAGAGGGGATTGGACGTGGTGCTTGGTGCCATGGTCTGGTCATGGGGTCTGTGTTGATAGGTTGGACTTGATGATCCTCGAGGTGCTTTCCAACCTAAGTGATACTGTGATACTGTTGAAGAGGGGATGAGGGAGGGCAGGGAGGAGAGACAGCAGGGACGAGGGAGGGCAGGGAGGAGAGAGAGCAAATTGTTACTCATGACAGAGGCAACTGCAGTCGATTGAATACAGTCTCAATTCGAAAGGAGCCGTTTGAAGGCAGTCAGAGACATGCAAAGCAGGGCTGGGCGCACAATGCACACTCAGCACTTTCTAACTCCCCTTTCAATGTTCTCCTCCTCATACAGATGCCTGTCCAGGTGGGCTGAGTTCAATTCCTTGGGCCTTCTGGTGCTCTTTCAGTGATGTCCTCTTCTGGGCAGCGCAGCAGCTGGGTTGTGTGCTGAGCCCTTGGGGTTGTATCTGTTCAGCTCTGTTGTTGCCACCAACCTCCTTCCCAGGCCTGGGTTTTCACATGGGTTCTGTTGATTCATAGTATCACAGTCATAGTATCACAGTATCAGTCAGGGGTGGAAGGGACCACAAGGATCACTGAGTTCCAACCCCCCTGCCATGGGCCGGGACACCCCACACTAGATCAGCCTGGCCAGAGCCTCATCCAGCCTGGGCTTAAACACCTCCAGGGACGGGGCCTCAACCACCTCCCTGGACAACCCATTGCAGGGCTTCACCACTCTCATGGGGAAGAACTTCCTCCTGACCTCCAGCCTCAATCTCCCCACCTCCAGCTACATTCCATTCCCCCTAGTCCTATCACCACCTGAGATCCTGAGCAGTCCCTCCCCAGCCTTCCTGTAGGCCCCCTTCAGAATGACTCTGCGTCACTGGGAGATTCCCTCATATGAGGAAGAAGAACTGGAACGGACTGATACTTGAGGCTGAATGAGAGACTGTGTGGAAGGACGCCCAGATGGAGACCTGGACTGTTGCTAGACATGTCATCAGGAGAGTTCTGACTTGATGATATGTTTTGGGTACAGGGACTATGGTATGGAATAAGGGGTGGCATGTGGTGGTTTAGGCTGGGTGCTGGCCCGGGTGCCACTGCACAGACCACACCTGGGAGGTCCCAAGGGGTGGGCCCAGCCCAGGGGGGTTGGTCACAGGAAACCAGGGATTCCATTCCCATAATGCCCTGCTCCCCTATAATACATCAGCGTGGGGGCTTCACTTCCTCTTTTGTCCCCTGCTGCTGCCTAGGTAACATGGTGTGAGCTGCCTCCCTTGGGTCTGCCCAGGCCCAAGGCTGGGTTGGGGGGCGGGGAGAAAGAGCCCTGGGGGAGTTCTGGGTGTACCTCCAGGTGGGGATGGGATGTCCTTGGGTATGTTGTGGGATCTCTCTCTTTTGGCACGGTGTTTGTGGATCTCTGTCAAGCTTTCCTTGCTGCTTTTTGGTTTTCCATTGAAACTCTCCACCATTTCTTGCAGTCCGTTGGTCTGAGTCGTTCTTTCTGCCCGTGGGGGGAGAATTGGCCTCCCAGACCACCACACATGGGAACAGGGGTAGGGCATGAAGCCCTAATCCAGACAGCAGCAGATTCAGCTCCTTCCTTCCTGAAATGCTTCTTAGAATCCACACGGGGGTTCCAAGCTCGGCAAATCCAATCCTCAAAAGATCCAAGGATGGGCCAGAACACAGAAGGTCTCAATGGTTATTTTGGCCATGCTTGCATCCAGCAGTAAACCATTTTTGCCTTCGATTTCCCCCTTCTCCACTGGTCAGCATCCCAATACTGGAACATGATCCCTGACGTGCTCTCGGGGATGGGAATGGGAATGGGAGGCAGTTCTGGTGACTTGCTTTTCCGTTGTCCCATTCTCCTGATGGCTAATCACTGACCGGGGTCCAAAACCCAGCCGCGGCCGTCGGGAGCGCCGGCTCCAAGCGGTGGCAGTGAGAGCTCCGGCTCTGAGCCGCGGCTTTGAGCGCGTCAGCTCCAAGCCATGGCCTTGAGAGTGCCGGCTGCGAGCCACGGCTGTGAGAGTGCCGGCTCCGAGCCGTGGCAGTCAGAGCGCCGGCTCCAAGCCAAGGCAGATGGAAGCGCCAGCTCCGAAAGACAGCAGTCAGAAGCATCGGCTCCGAACCAAGGCAGTGAGAGCGCCAGCTCCGAGCGGCGGCAGTCGGAAGCGCCGGCTCTGAGCCGCGGCTGTGGGAAGCGCCAGCTCCAAGCGGCAACAGTCAGAAGCACCGGCAGCGAGCCGCGGCAGTGAGACCACTGGCTGCGAGCCGCGGCAGTGAGACCACTGGCTCCGAGCCACAGCAGCTGGAAGAGCCGGCTTCGAGCCGCCAGACGTTAACCCACCAGCATCTCCTGGCTACCACAATACGAATGCTACGTCCTTTGGCAGCGCCGGTCCCGCTCCCTGCGAACGACCGACCCCTCACTGTGCCGACCCCTTGCAAAGTCAAAGCGCAGGGAAGAAACCTCCCAAACGCCGCAGCCCAGGTCCCCTGCTGCCCTCCTGCGGAAGTCCGAGACCACGGAAAGAAAAGCTCCCGAGCCAGGCCCCTCAAACCGAGGTCCCTCTGGAAACCGGGATGCCAAACCCGCGACCGCCACCGCGACGAGGGCCCCCACGGCCCAGGCCCCTCTGCAGACCGGACCGCAGGATAATGTGAAACCGTTAGTAGCAAAGATGAAGATTTTCTTGACCTCTCTGTTGGTGTGGAGCAGAACACATCAATTACACACTGTCAAAGGTAAATGAATGTACCTGTGACAGAACAAGAGGACACAGTCTCAAGCTGTGCCAGGGGAGGTTCAGGCTGGGTGTTAGAAAGAAGTTCTTCCCAGCTAGAGAGATTGGCCATTGGGATGTGCTGCCCAGGCAGGTGGTGGAGTCACCATCCCTGGAGGTGTTTAGGAAGAGCCTGGATGAGGCACTTGGTGCCATGGTTTAGTTGATTAGATGGTGTTGGGTGATAGCTTGGACTGGATGATCTTGAAGGTCTTTTCCAACCTGGTTAATTCTGTATTATACCAGAAGCCCCAATCCGGCTCCCTCACCACCGGCACGCCGGACACCGGGACGCAGCGCCGGTCGCCCGATCCCTACGGACCACCAGCCTCCACAGCCCCTAGACTGCAGGCACAACGCTGCCCCTCCCAGCCCGAATTCTCCAGGGCTGGGAAGACCTCCCGCCTACCACCCAGAATCCTGGAACCCCCCACCCACAGTGACACTCCGGGACCCCCGGAGCCAGGACCCCTTCCCCGGGCTACACTCCCCGGATGGCCTGGATCCTATGCAGAGGGCCCTCCAGGGCTAACGCTGCCACTTGCACTATGACGATGGAGAGGAAAAAGCAGGACCGGAACAAAAGAGCAAACCAAATAGAAAGCAAGCAAGCAAACATTCCCTTGCTCGCTCCCATCCCAGCCCGGGAAGCGCTGCCTCCTGCTCGCCCCCGTCCCCGAGGAAGCCACCAGAGGGGGGGGGGCCCTCTTCGCTGGGACTCAGGAGACCAGAAGGCCGAGCGAACTCTGCCGGCCGACGCACCAAAACTGTCACCAAAGGGCCACTCCAGAAGAGTTCCACGTTTCTTGGGAGAGTTCTTTTATTAACGAGCAGAAGCAAGCAAGCAGCAGGGGTTAAAAGGCAAGAGGGAAAGGAGGAGCCGGGCCGCAGAGCCTTCCCTTCCCCCCCCCACAGGTAGCTCCAGTCCCTGCCAAAGAGCAGCTCACCAATCCTGCCTTTCCTCGCTGCGGCTGCATCCCCCACAGCTGCATGCTCTGCCCAACAGAAGGCAGGGAGGTGATCAGCAGTGCAAGCCACTGCTTGGGCTCCTTCAGCACGCGTCTGCCTCGTGGTGGGGCTGGCAGGGGAGGCAGGGGAGGTCTCTCTCCTGCAGCCTTGGCAGAGCCACATCTGCTCACGCAGGCACAGCTGCGGCACAGGACTTGCCGAAGGGAGGTTGGCATAAGGCTGCTCGTTAAAGTCAAACCAGTCTGAACATTAACCCTCTGTTCTCAAAGCAAACCAACTGACACTACCCCCCACGCCTTCTCTTCTCCAGACTGAGCAGCCCCAACTTCAGTCTGCCCTCACAGGAGAGCAGCTCCAGCCCTCTGATCATCCTCCTGGCCCTTCTCTGGACACCTTCCAGCACCTCCAGATCCCTCTTGTCATAGGGGCTCCAGAACTGGAGGCAGTACTCCAGGTGGGGTCTCACCAGGGCTGAGCAGAGGGGGAGGATCACCTCCCTTGCCCTGCTGGCCACACTTCTCCTGATGCAGCCCAGGAGCTGATTGGCTTTCTGGGCTGCAAGTGCACACTGAGAGCTCCTGGTGAGCTTCTCCTCGCCCAGCAGCCCCAAGTCTCCCTCCTCAGGGCTGCTTTCCAGCCAGTCCCTGCCCAGCCTGGATTTGTGCCTGGGATTGCCTCCACCCAGATGCAGGACCCTGCCCTTGCTCTTGTTGAACCTCCTGAGGTTGGCTTGTGCCCACCTCTCCAGCCTGTCCAGCTCCCTCTGGCTGGCCTCCCTTCCCTCCAGCTGTCTGCTGCACCACACAGCTTGGTGTCATCAGCAACCCTGCTGTGGGTGCACTCAGTGCCACTGTCCATGGCACCCACAGAGATGTTGAACAAGCCTGGTCCCAGGACTGATCCCTGAGGGACTCTGCTTGTCCCTGGCCTCCCCTGGGACATGGAGCCATGCACAGCCACTCTTTGGGTGCAGCCATCAAGCCAGTTCCTTATCCATCTAGTGGTCACCCATCACAGCCATGTGTCACCAGCCTGGAGCCCAGGCTGTGGTGCAGGACAGTGTCGAAGGCTTTGCTCAGCTCCAGGCAAACGACAGCAGCTGCTCACCCCTCAGCTATTAGTTTCATCACCTGCTCCTAGAAGGCCACCAGGTTGGCCAGGCAGGATTTGCCCTGAGCTGCTTGAAGCCAAAGAATTGATTCTCAGGCCTGAACCTAGGATTGCAGGTTAGAGGTGGAGTCCTGGTAGCGATTGGTCTGGTAAGTGCAGTGTTCATGGGGTTTGTAACAGGAGCCTGCAGGAACAGGAGGAGGGTCAGGGCACAAGTGATGGCTGCTGGTGTAAGCAGTATGAAGGTGGTGTCAAGGTCCGGAGACATTAAATGCCTCGGTCCAGAGACACAGTTCTTTTAAACACTCCCGTGTTGTGAAACGAGAGGCACAAACGAGGCCAAAGTATCAACAGCTAGACTAGTTATTACATAAATAAAGTGGACATAAGAAGAAGAGAGAGGGAGGAGAGAGGGAGGAGAGAGGGAGGAGAGAGGGAGGAGAGAGGGAGGAGAGAGGGAGGAGAGAGGGAGGAGAGAGGGAGGAGAGAGGGAGGAGAGAGGGAGGAGAGAGGGAGGAGAGAGGGAGGAGAGAGGGAGGAGAGAGGGAGGAGAGAGGGAGGAGAGAGGGAGGAGAGAGGGAGGAGAGAGGGAGGAGAGAGGGAGGAGAGAGGGAGGAGAGAGGGAGGAGAGAGGGAGGAGAGAGGGAGGAGAGAGGGAGGAGAGAGGGAGGAGAGAGGGAGGAGAGAGGGAGGAGAGAGGGAGGAGAGAGGGAGGAGAGAGGGAGGAGAGAGGGAGGAGAGAGGGAGGAGAGAGGGAGGAGAGAGGGAGGAGAGAGGGAGGAGAGAGGGAGGAGAGAAGTATATTACCACACCCCTCATCCCCCCCAAGACAGTTAAAGTCTGTGGAGGAAAGGTGCTGCAGGAGATGTTGGGTCTGTAGTGAAACGGTGCTGAGGCTTTGGCTGGAGAACAGCTGTGGTCCTCTGGGGAGATGTTGGGTTGGTACAGGAATGGTGCTGAGGCTCCTCTGGGCAGCCTGGGGCTGTAGAGAAAGGGTGCTGAGGCTTTGGCTGGAGCTGTGGTCCTGTGGGCAGCTTCTTTTCTCCGGAGCAGCATTGTCCCGGCTTTCCCTTCTCAGCGGCCTGGCTCTCTCCTGTGTTTTCCTTCATCTCCGTTTCTCTCCCCGTTTCTCTCCTCTGTTTCTCTCTACAAACCAGTAGTTGCTCCAGTCTTTTATACAGTTTTCAGTCCTTAGGTATGTGTTCAAATATTGTCCCTCAGGAATTCCAGGGGCAGGAAATAGTCCTTAGGTTCTGCGTATTGCTGTGTGTTTGGGCAAGATTTTTGGATGGAGGGGGGGGGATCTCCGTCTCCTCCATCTCCATTCAGACAATCCCCCCACATCAGGAAACAGGTGGTTAAAACCATTGTGTCACCCTGCCCAGGGTACTTGATGGGTGGAGATTGTCTTGCCCTGAAAGGTGTGATGGCTGGGTCCTTGGGTCCATTGTTGTAGTCCCGTGTTATCACAATGCAATCACAAGCGGATTTGCATCCAGGATTGGCGGACAGGATTCTTTCCACCTTCTTTCCAGTGGCTCTGCTATCACTTTATCTTTGTTGAGTCACATAGAGAGAGACAAACTTATTAGACTCTCACACGTGGGGAGGTGTAGGAAAGCAGCAAGTACCTGTGGAAGGCTTCAGGGCAAGGAAGAGCACCGGGCTGCTGACACTGGAAGGATGGCCTGGTGCTAAAGAGGAGCTGAGTGCAGTGAGCAGCCTGCAGTGTGAGAGCGTCTACAGCAGTCTGCAGGGGCCCCCAGTGGTCTGCAGGGGTCCCCAGGGTTATGTAAGGGTCCCCAGCCGTCTGCAGGGGTCCCCAGAGGACTGCAGGGGGTCCCCAGTGGACTGTGGTGCTCTGCATAGGTCTGTGGGGGTCCCCAGGGGTCTGCCCCCACCCAAACCAAGCACCAGCCCTCAAGCCAAGGCCGTGGGAGCAGTTCAGGCCCTGGGACAGGTGACAAAGGCAACTGGGGCAGGGCTGGGGGGGAACACAGAGCAACTTTTATTGACCAGCCAGGAGACCCCCGAGGAGAAGACCCCAAACCTGGGGGAGCCAAAGCAGTGCAGAGGGTGGGGGAGGTGTGGGGGGAGCCAGGGAGGAGCTGCTGGAGGCAGGAGGAGTCCCAGGCTGGGGCTGGCACAGGCTCCCTGTGCTCAGGCAGTGGCAGCTGCAGGGCCAAGAGGAAGAGGAAGAGTCAGGCAGGGTCCCCTCCCTGCCCCCAGGGCTCTGGGGAGGCTCTGGGAGTGGGCAGGGGGCAGGAGGGGGAAAGGAGGGAGGGAAGAAACAGAAGGGGAAAGGGGAGGGGGGAGAAAGGAGATGGGGAGGGGAAGGGGAGGCCCTGCCCCTGGTACTCACCTGGTGGAACCAGGTTGAATCCTTTCTGCTGCTTCTTCCCTGCACAGGGCAGAAGCCTTCAGCCCCAACCCTGCTGCCCTGCCAGGCTCCTGCCTCCAGCCCTTCCCTCCCTCTTCATCCTCTCCCCTCCCTCCCCTCCTTTCCTCTCATCCCTCCTCCCCCATCACCTCACCTCCCTTCCCCTCCCCTCCATTCCCTTGTCCTCCCCTCCAGTCCTTTCCAATCCCTTCTTTTCTTATCCATCCTCTCCCTTCCCATTCCCTTCTCCCCTCTCCATCCCCTCCGTTCCACTCCCCCCATCCCATCCCCATCCATCCCCTCCTTCCCTTCCCCTCCCTCCCCTCTTATTTTTCCTCTCCCCTCCCATCCCTGCACCACCCCTCCCTTCCTTTCCCCTCTCCTCCCTCTGCTCCCCTGCCTCCAGCCCTTCTCCTCCCATCCTTCCCCTCCCCTGCCTTCCAATCCCCTCCCTTCCCACCCTTCCCCTCCTCTCCCTCCCCTCCCCCTCAGCTCTCACCTGATCTCCACTTCCAGACGGCGACTCCGATCCCGACGGCAGCCAAGGCGGCGACCACCGCCGCGACCACTGCCAGCACCACGGAGAGAGACCACCCCTGCGGCTCTGGGGGAGGGGAGAGGAGCAGGGAGAGGGTGAGGAGGGGAGGGGGAATCCTCCTCCCCAAGCCCCTGCCAGCCCCTGCCGGCCGCCCCCAGGCTCACCCCAGGAGTAGAGGCGGGGCTGGGGCAGGCTGGAGTGCTCCACCCGGCAGCGGTACAGCTCCTGCTCCTGCGGCAGCACCTCGATGGAGGCCCAGGTGGAGAAGCTGCCGTCGCTGTTGGGGACGATGCTGCCCCGCTGGGTGTCCTGGTCCCGCACCTCGGCCCCCTTCAGCCAGCTGACGCCGATGGGCCGCGGGTAGAAGCCATACAGGCGGCAGGACAAGCTCAGGATCCCCTGGCTCTCCCTCTTGCTCACCACCACCGTGGGGGGCTCTGGGGGACAAGAGGGGAGGCCGTGGGGGCTGCAGGAGGGCTGCAGGCAGCCACCACTGCCTGATGCTGCCAGGGCTTGGCCCCCTCCAAGCTCAGCTGCTCAGCACCCCGGGAGCCCAGCCCTGGCTCAGCTGCTCAGCACCCTGAGCATCCTGATCCTGCTGGGACCCCAGACCCAGATGCTTCCAGGACTTACCCTCCCTCCCAGCACTGCTCCTCAGCACCTTGGGAACCCCATCCCAGCTTCTGCCAGGGCTTGGAACCCCAGCTCAGCATCCTGGGACACCCTCTTCCCCCCAAGCTCAGATCCTCTGCGTCCTCACCCTGCTGGGACCCCCAGCCCCAGCCCCTGGAGGGCTTCCACAGCCCTTTGGGTGAGCAGCTCAGGGGCAGGGGCTCAGAGCTGAGTGCAGGCTGAGGTTGGCTCAGGGCTGGCACTCCAAGCAGGAGCTGCCTCTGGGCCTCCTTCCCTCCCTGCCTCACCTCTCCTCTCCAGCTCAGCCTGCCCATAGCTCAGGTATCTCTTCAGCCACTCCACACAGGTGTTCTCCAGGTAGTGCTTCCATTGCTCAGCCACTGTCCCATCCTCCTCCCACTTCCTCTGGGTGATCACAGCTGCTTGGTCTGCTGCAGTGAAGCTCATGGAGTCCTTCTCAAAGGCTATGAAGTCTCTCCCATCAATGGCATACTGATTGTACCCCCTGGTGCTGCCATCCTCCAGCAGGTCACAGCCAGACATCCTCTGCAGTGTCTGAGACCCTGGAACACAACCAAGGCCTCAAGGCTGAGTGGCTGCTGCAGCCCAGGGCCTTCAGTGGGGCACAGAGCCCCCCAGCAGCACCCCCAGCCCCATGCCCCCTGCCAGCCCCACAGAGCCCCTCATAGCCCCTTGCCAGCCCCACAGAGTCTCCTGCTAGCTCCCTGCTAGCCACTCAGGGCAACCTCCTAGCCCCTCAGTTCCCACCTAGCCTCTCAGAGCCTCTTGCTAGCGTCCTGCCAGCCCCTCAGAGCCCCCTGCCAGACCCTGCCAGCCCCACAGAGACCCCTGCCAGCCCCACAGAGACCCCTGCCAGCCCCACAGTCTCCTGCTAGCTCCTCAGAGTCCCCTCCCACCCCACAGAGCAACCTGCCAGCCCCCTCCCACCCCTCAGAGCCCCTTCCCAGCCCCACTCACTCCCACTCTGGTTGTATCTTGCTCTCACGGTGTCCAGGTTCATTCGGTCCATCTCTTGGTTGTTCTGGATGATGTTGGTCTCTCTGTCCCAGTACTCCTGGTCCAGGTTGGCCTTCATCCACTCTGCCTTGGGCTCATACCTCCTCGTGTTGCTGTCATACAGGCCAATGGGGACCCCATCCACGTACCCCACAGTCACATACTGGGGCAGCCCCCAGCTGGGCTCTGCCACAGCGACTTGGAAATAGCGCAGGGAGTGCAGCCCTGGGGGGACACAGAGGGTGGTGAGAGGCTGGGGGGCAGAGGGAGGCTGGGAGGATGGATTTGGTCACAAGAAAGAGAGCCTGGAGAGATCTGGAGTGGAGGAAATGAGGGGCTGGGGGCTGTTGGGAGCCATGAAGCCAGGGGAAGAGGGTGCAGGGGGGGTCCCGGGGCTGAGAGAAGGGAGTTCAAGGGGGTCTCGATGCCTAGAAGGGGTCCAGGAGCTGCCTGGTGCCAAGAGAAGGGAGGTCCAGAAGGTTCCCGATGCCCCCATGGACGGAGAGAGGTGTGTGTGTGTGGGGGGTTTGGGGGGTCCCTGGTGCCAAGAGAAGGGTGTCCAGGGGGGTCCTGATGCCTAGAAGGGGTCCAGAAGCGTCCCAACAGCTAGAAGGGGCTCAGGGTAGTCTTGTAGCCAGGGAAAGGGGGTCCAGGGTAGCTGCTGTGCCAAGAGAAGAGAGTCCATGGGGATCCCGATGCTGAGAAGGGGTCCGGGAGGGTCCCCGGTGCCAAGGGAAGGGGTCCGGGAAAGTCGAGGAGCCAAGGGAAGGGAATACAGGGGGGTCCCGATGCCAAGAGAAGGGTGCAGGGGGATTCCGGGGACAAGGAAAGGGGGACCCGGGAGGCCGGTGCCAAGAGAAGGGGTCCCGGAGGGTCGCGGTGCCAAGAGAAGGGAGGTCCAGAGCACTCCCGATGCCCCCCATGGACAGAGAGAGGTGGGGGGGTAGGGGTCCGGAGGCCAAGAGAAGGGGGTCCAGGGAGGTCTCGATGCCTAGAAGGCATCCAGAAGCGCCCTGACAGCAAGGAGAAGGGGTTCAGGGTGGTCTTGGTGCCAGGAAAAAGGGGTCCAGGGTAGCTGCTGTGCCCAGAGAAGAGAGTCCAGGGGGGGTCCCGATGCTGAGAAGGGGTCCGGGAGGGTCCCCCGGTGCCAAGAGAAGACAGTCCGGGGGGGAGGGGGGCTGGAGCCAAGACAAGAGGGGTGCAGGGCGCTCAAGGTGCCAAGGGAAGGAGAGAGGCACAGAGCAGGCTCCGATGCCAAGAGCAAAGGGGTGCCGGTAGCAAGAGAAGGGCTCCAGAAGGGTCGCAGTGCCCAGGGAAGGGTCTCCCGGGTTCCCCCCTCCGCCCACCCACCCGCCCGCCCGCGCTCACCGTTCACGGCTCCGCCGAGGACCCCCAGGAGCAGCCCCAGGCCGAGCACCCACCGGGACCCCATGGCGCTGCTGCGCTCTGGCCCCGGAGCTGAACTTTGCACCAGGCCCCGCCCCGCTGTCCTCCATTGGCTGAGCCTCTTCCAGTTCACCAATAGCAGCCTGAAGCGTCTCTGACGTCACCGGTTGGCAGGCAGATCGAGCCCGCGCAGGTTGGAAGCGAAAGCGAAAGGCACTCAGGGCTCGGCCCGGGGACAGGGGCGGTGGCTGCCCAGGGGTGAGGGGAGGGGGACGGAGGGCTCCGATCTGTCCCCAGGTGAGGTGGGTGACCCCCGGAGCTCAGCCCCCTCCCCCCTGCAGCCAGGGAGGGTCCTGCTGTGGGTGGGAGAGACGGGAAGGTGCCATCGGGGGTGGCATCATCGGGGGGTGGCGCCGTGCCCGAGCCTCCTGCGGGTGTCCCTCGGTCCTGCGGAGCTCTGCTGGCGTCTGCAGTGGTCTCTAGGGGTCCCCAGGGGTTCTACAGCGGTCTGCAGACGTCTGTCCGTGTGTGTAGATGTCTGTAGTGGTCTGCCTAGGGTCCCCAGGGATCTGCAGGGGTCTATAGATGTCTCTAGGGGTCTGCAGGGGTCGTCAGAGGTCTGTAGAGGTCCCGGGTGGTTCTGTGGGGTTCTGCAGACGTCTGCCGTGTTGCGTAGAGGTGGGTAGGGGTCTGCCAGGGTTCTCTGGGGGTCTATTGGAGTCTTTAGGGGTTGGCATGGGTCCATAGGGGTCTCAAGGGGTCCATTGTAGTTTGCAGTTCCATCCCTTACCCTCCCGTCCCCTTTCTCCCCTCTCTTACGCTTCCTTCCCCTTTCTCCCCTCCCATCAATCCCCTCCCCCCCCCGGCCCATCCCTTCTCCTCCTCTCCCTTTCCCTCCAGACCCTGCCCCTTGTCGCCGCACAGGGGCAGGCAGCCAGGAAGGTCTCTGCCCGCCGAGCGCAGCGAGAGCCAGAAGGCTGCGTGCAGCCCAGCAAGCAGCACACATCTCTGCCTCTGTTGTGAGTGGGGCTGGCTGTGAGTGGGTAACGAACTTGTCTCCAGCCTCTGGCTGGCCGGGGACAGCAGTGCTGTGGCCACTCCTTCCGCCAGCCCAGGTGGCCTCCTGTCGCCTCCTGCAGCCTCCTCAGCCATGCGGAGCGGGGACGTTCCAGAGGCTGGTGGGAGCACAGAGATGTTTGCAACCCTGAACTCCTCCCCAGGGCTCTTCAGAAGGGGCACAGATTGATCACAGTCCCCCACACGCCCTCCCCTCCCTTCTCACCTCCCACCCTCCTTCTGCCTCCCATCCCCCTCCGCTGATAACCTGACCTCTTCTAGAGGGCTGCCGGCGACCACACCAGAGAGGAGGGAGGGCAGGGAGGAGAGACAGCTGGGATGAGGGAGGGCAGGGAGGAGAGAGAGCTGGGATGAGGGAGGGCAGGGAGGAGAGAGAGAGGGGATGAGGGAGGGCAGGGATGAGAGACAGTGGTGAGGGAGGAGAGAGTGGTGGTGAACGGTGCCACATCCAGCTGGTGGCCAGGCACCAGTGGCATCCCCCAGGGATCAGTGCTGGGCCCTGTCCTCTTGTCCTCTTCAACATCGTCATTGATGATCTGGATGAGGGGGTCGAGTCAGTCATCAGCAAGTTTGCAGATGACACCAAGTTAGGAGCTGATGTTGGTCAGTTAGAGGGTGGAAAGGCTCTGCAGAGGGACCTCGACCGACTGGACAGATGGGCAGAGTCCAATGGGATGGCATTCAACAAGTCCAAGTGCCAGGTGCTGCACTTTGGCCACAACAACCCCATGCAGAGCTACAGGCTGGGGTTGGAGTGGCTGGAGAGCTCCCAAACAGAGAGGGACCTGGGGGTGCTGATTGACAGCCACCTGAATATGAGCCAGCAGTGTGCCCAGGGGGCCAAGAGGGCCAATGGCATCCTGGCCTGCATTAGGAACAGTGTGGCCAGCAGGAGCAGGGAGGTCATAGTGCCCTGTACTCTGCATTGGTTAGGCTGCACCTTGAGTCCTGTGTCCAGTTCTGGGCCCCTCAGTTTAAGAAGGACATCAAAACACTTGAAGGTGTCCAGAGAAGGGCAACAAGGCTGGTGAGAGGCCTTGAGCACAGCCCTGAGAGGAGAGGCTGAGGGAGCTGGGATTGTTTAGCCTGGAGAAGAGGAGGCTCAGGGGAGACCTCATTGCTCTCTACAACTACCTGAGGGGTGGTTGTGGCCGGGAAGGGGTTGGTCTCTTCTCCCAGGCAACCAGCACCAGAACAAGGGGACAGAGTCTCAAGCTGCGCCAGGGGAGGTTTAGACTCGAGGTGAGGAGGAAGTTCTTCACCGAGCGAGTCGTTCGTCATTGGAACGGGTTGCCCAGGGAGGTGGTTGAGTCATCGTCCCTGGAGGTGTTCAAGAGGGGATTGGACGTGGCACTTGGTGCCATGGTCTGGTCATGGGGTCTGTGTTGATAGGTTGGACTTGATGATCCTCGAGGTCCTTTCCAACCTAAGTTGGAGAGAGAGCAGGGATGAGGGAGGGCAGAGAGGAGAGACAGCAGGGATGAGGGAGGGCAGGGAGGAGAGAGAGAGGGTACAAGGGAGGGCAGGGAGGAGAGACAGCAAATTGTTACTCATGACAGAGGCAACTGCAGTCGATTGAATACAGTCTCAATTTGAAAGGAGCCGTTTGAAGGCAGTCAGAGACATGCAAAGCAGGGCTGGGCGCACAATGCACACTCAGCACTTTCTAACTCCCCTTTCAATGTTCTCCTCCTCATACAGATGCCTGTCCAGGTGGGCTTAGTTCAATTCCTTGGGCCTTCTGGTGCTCTTTCAGTGATGTCCTCTTCTGGGCAGCGCAGCAGCTGGGTTGTGTGCTGAGCCCTTGGGGTTGGATCTGTTCAGCTCTGTTGTTGCCACCAACCTCCTTCCCAGGCCTGGGTTTTCACATGGGTTCTGTTGATTCCCACAAGTGTCATAGTATCACAGTATCAGTCAGGGGTGGAAGGGACCACAAGGATCATTAAGTTCCAACCCCCCTGCCATGGGCAGGGACACCCCACACTAGATCAGCCTGGCCAGAGCCTCGTCCAGCCTGGGCTTAAACACCTCCAGGGACTGGGCCCCAACCACCTCCCTGGACAACCCATTGCAGGGCTTCACCACTCTCATGGGGAAGAACTTCCTCCTCACCTCCAGCCTGAATCTCCCCACCTCCAGCTACATTCCATTCCCCCTAGTCCTATCACTCCCTGAGATCCTGAGCAGTCCCTCCCCCTTCCTGTAGTCCCTCTTCAGAATGACTCTGTGTCGCTGGGAGATTCCCTCATATGAGGAAGAAGAGCTGGAATGGACTGATACTTGAGGCTGAATGAGAGACTGTGTGGAAGGACGCCCAGATGGAGACCTGGACTGTTGCTAGACATGTCATCAGAAGAGTTCTGACTTGATGATATGTTTTGGGTACAGGGACTATGGTATGGAATAAGGGGTGGCATGTGGTGGTTTGGGCTGGGTGCTGGTCTGGGTGCCACTGCACAGACCACACCTGGGAGGTCCCAAGGGGTGGGCCCAGCCCAGGGGGGTTGGTCACAGGAAACCAGAGATTCTATTCCCATAATGCCCTGCTCCCCTATAATACATCAGTGTGGGGGCTTCACTTCCTCTTTTGTCCCCTGCTGCTGCCTAGGTAACATGGCTTGAGCTGCCTCCCTTGGGTCTGCCCAGGCCCAAGGCTGGGTTGGGGGGTGGGGAGAAAGAGCCCTGGGGGAGTTCTGGGTGTACCTCCAGGTGGGGATGGGATGTCCTTGGGTATGTTGTGGGATCTCTCTCTTTTGGCACGGTGTTTGTGGATCTCTGTCAAGCTTTCCTTGCTGCTTTTTGGTTTTCCATTGAAACTCTCCACCATTTTTTGCAGTCCGTTGGTCTGAGTCGTTCTTTCTGCCCGTGGGGGGAGAATTGGCCTCCCAGACCACCAGACATGGGAACAGGGGTAGGGCGTGAAGCCCTAATCCAGACAGCAGCAGATTCAGCTCCTTCCTTCCTGAAACGCTTGTTAGAATCCACACGGGGGTTCCAAGCTCGGCAAATCCAATCCTCAAAAGATCCAAGGATGGGCCAGAACACAGAAGGTCTCAATGGTTATTTTGGCCATGCTTGCATCCAGCAGTAAACCATTTTTGCCTTCGATTTCCCCTTTCTCCACTGGTCAGCATCCCAATACTGGAACATGATCCCTGACGTGCTCTCGGGGATGGGAATGGGAATGGGAATGGGAGGCAGTTCTGGTGACTTGCTTTTCTGTTGTCCCATTCTCCTGATGGCTAATCACTGACCGGGGATCAAATCCCAGCCGCGGCCGTCGGGAGCCCCGGCTCCAAGCCGCAGCAGTGAGAGCGCCGGCTCCGAGCGGCGGCAGTGAGAGCGCCGGCTCCGAGCCACGGCTGTGAGAGCGCCGGCTCCGAGCCACGGCTGTGAGAGCGCCGGCTCCGAGCCAAGGCAGTTGGAAGCGCCAGCTCCGAGAGACAGCAGTCAGAAGCACCGGCTCCGAACCAAGGCAGTGAGAGCTCCGGCTCCGAGTGGCAGCAGCTGCAAGCGCCGGCTCTGCGCCGCGGCAGTGGGAAGCGCCAGCTCCAAGCGGCAGCAGTCAGAAGCACCGGCAGCGAGCCGCGGCAGTGAGACCACTGGCTCCGAGCCGCGGCGGTGGGAAGTGCCGGCTCCAAGCCAAGGCAGTGAGAGCGCCGGCTCCGAGCCACAGCAGCTGGAAGAGCCGGCTCCGAGCCGCCAGACGCTAACCCACCAGCATCTCCTGGCTACCACAATACAAATGCTACGTCCTTTGGCAGCGCCGGTCCCGCTCCCGGCGAACGACCGACCCCTCACTGTGCCGACCCCTTGCAAAGTCAAAGCGCAGGGAAGAAACCTCCCAAACGCCGCAGCCCAGGTCCCCTGCTGCCCTCCTGCGGAAGTCCGAGACCACGGAAAGAAAAGCTCCCGAGCCAGGCCCCTCAAACCGAGGTCCCTCTGGAAACCAGGACGCCAAACCCGCGACCGCAGGATACCAACAACTCCCGGACCGGGTCTCCCAGCGCCGGGACACCGGAAACCGGGACGCCAAACCCTCGACCGCCACCGCGACGAGGGCCCCCACGGCCCAGGCCCCTCTGCAGACCGGACCGCAGGATACTGTGAAACCGTTAGTAGCAAAGATGAAGATTTTCTTGACCTCTCTGTTGGTGTGGAGCAGAACACATCAATTACACACTGTCTAAGGTAAATGAATGCACCTGTGACAGAACAAGAGGACACAGTCTCAAGCTGTGCCAGGGGAGGTTCAGGCTGGGTGTTAGAAAGAAGTTCTTCCCAGCTAGAGAGATTGGCCATTGGGATGTGCTGCCCAGGCAGGTGGTGGAGTCCCCATCCCTGGAGGTGTTTAGGAAGAGCCTGGATGAGGCACTTGGTGCCATGGTTTAGTTGATTAGATGGTGTTGGGTGATAGCTTGGACTGGATGATCTTGAAGGTCTTTTCCAACCTGGTTAATTCTGTATTATACCAGAAGCCCCAATCCGGCTCCCTCACCACCGGCACGCCGGACACCAGGACGCAGCGCCGGCTGCCCGATCCCTACGGACCACCAGCCTCCACAGCCCCTAGACTGCAGGCACAACGCTGCCCCTCCCAGCCCGAATTCTCCAGGGCTGGGAAGACCTCCCGCCTACCACCCAGAATCCTGGAACCCCCCCACCCACAGTGACACTCCGGGACCCCCGGAGCCAGGACCCCTTCCCCGGGCTACACTCCCCGGACGGCCTGGATCCTATGCAGAGGCCCTCCAGGGGTAACGCTGCCACTTGCACTATGACGATGGAGAGGAAAAAGGAGGACCAGAACAAAAGAGCAAACCAAATAGAAAGCAAGCAAGCAAACATTCCCTTGCTCGCTCCCATCCCAGCCCGGGAAGTGCTGCCTCCTGCTCGCCCCCGTCCCCGAGGAAGCCACCAGAGGGTGGGGGCCCTCTTCGCTGGGACTCAGGAGACCAGAAGGCCGAGCGAACTCTGCCGGCCGACGCACCAAAACTGTCACCAAAGGGCCACTCCAGAAGAGCTCCACGTTTCTTGGGAGAGTTCTTTTATTAACGAGCAGAAGCAAGCAAGCAGCAGGGGTTAAAAGGCAAGAGGGAAAGGAGGAGCCGGGCCGCAGAGCCTTCCCTTCCCTTCCCCCCTGCCACAGGTAGCTCCAGTCCCTGCCAAAGAGCAGCTCACCAATCCTGCCTTTCCTCACTGCGGCTGCATCCCCCACAGCTGCATGCTGCTGCCCAACAGAAGGCAGGGAGGTGATCAGCAGTGCAAGCCACTGCTTGGGCTCCTTCAGCACACGTCTGCCTCGTGGTGGGGGTGGCAGGGGAGGCAGGGGAGGTCTCTCTCCTGCAGCCTTGGCAGAGCCACATCTGCTCACGCAGGCCCAGCTGCGGCACAGGACTTGCCGAAGGGAGGTTGGCATAAGGCTGCTCGTTAAAGTCAAACCAGTCTGAACATTAACCTTCTGTTCTCAAAGCAAACCAACTGACACTACCCCCCACGCCCCTCCCCCCCCCCCCCCCCAAATACTGCATTCTGTAGCACAAACCACAAACCACTCCTGCGCCTCTGACACCTTGGAGTGACTCTCAGCACGACTGGAACCGGCTCAGGGCACACTGGCAAGAGGCCTTCCGTAGCTGCTTGAAATAGGATGTCCAAACATTGAAGTGCCAGCTGGAACTGCACTTAGCAACCATGCAGCAGGTGAGGATGGAGCCACCACTGCACAAAGATCTATCATAGTATCATAGCATCAGTCAGGGTTGGAAGGGACCACAAGGCTCAGCCAGTTCCAACCCCCTGCCATGGACAGGGACACCCCACACTAGATCAGCCTGGCCAGAGCCTCATCCAGCCTGGGCTTAAACACCTCCAGGGACAGGGCCCCAACCACCTCCCTGGACAACCCATTGCAGGGCTTCACCACTCTCATGGGGAAGAACTTCCTCCTCACCTCCAGCCTGAATCTCCCCACCTCCGGCTTCATTCCATTCCCCCTAGTCCTATCACCACCTGAGATCCTGAGCAGTCCCTCCCCAGCCTTCCTGTAGCCCCCTGCAGATCCTGGAAGGCCACAATGAGGTCACCTGGGAGCCTTCTCTTCTCCAGACTGAACAGCCCCAACTCCTTCAGTCTGCCCTCACAGGAGAGGTGCTCCAGCCCTCTGCTCCTCCTCCTGGCCCTTCTCTGGACACCTTCCAGCACCTCCAGATCCCTCTTGTCATAGGGGCTCCAGAACTGGAGGCAGGACTCCAGCTGGGGTCTCCCCAGAGCTGAGTAGAGGGGGAGAATCACCTCCCTTGCCCTGCTGGCCACACTTCTCCTGATGCAGCCCAGGATCTGATTGGCTTTCTGGGCTGCAAGTGCACACTGAGAGCTCCTGGTGAGCTTCTCCTCCCCCAGCAGCCCCAAGTCTCTCTCCTCAGGGCTGCTTTCCAGCCAGTCCCTGCCCAGCCTGGATTTGTGCCTGGGATTGCCTCCACCCAGATGCAGGACCCTGCCCTTGCTCTTGTTGAACCTCCTGAGGTTGGCTTGTGCCCACCTCTCCAGCCTGTCCAGCTCCCTCTGGATGGATCCCTTCCCTCCAGCTGTCTGCTGCACCACACAGCTTGGTGTCATCAGCAACCCTGCTGTGGGTGCACTCAGTGCCACTGTCCATGGCACCCACAGAGATGTTGAACAAGCCTGGTCCCAGGACTGATCCCTGAGGGACTCTGCTTGTCCCTGGCCTCCACTGGGACATGGAGCCATGGACAGCCACTCTTTGGGTGCAGCCATCAAGCCAGTTCCTTATCCATCTAGTGGTCACCCATCACAGCCATGTGTCACCAGCCTGGAGCCCAGGCTGTGGTGCAGGACAGTGTCGAAGGTTTTGCTCAGCTCCAGGCAAACGACAGCAGCTGCTCACCCCTCAGCTATTAGTTTCATCACCTGCTCCTAGAAGGCCACCAGGTTGGCCAGGCAGGATTTGCCCTGAGCTGCTTGAAGCCAAAGAATTGATTCTCAGGCCTGAACCTAGGATTGCAGGTTAGAGGTGGAGTCCAGCGCGGGCTGGGGGGCACCCCGGAGACCCTTCCCTGGGCACTGCGACCCTTCTGGAGCCCTTCTCTTGCTACCGGCACCCCTTTGCTCTTGGCATCGGAGCCTGCTCTCAGCCTCTCTCCTTCCCTTGACCCCTTGAGCGCCCTGCACCCCTCTTGTCTTGGCATCGGGACCCCCCTGGACCCTTTTCCCTTGGAGCCAGCCCCACCCTGGACCTCCTGCTCTTGGCACCAGCTCCCCCCGTACTTCCTTCTCTTGGCATTGGTGACCCTCCCGGACCCCTTCTCAGCATACAGGACCCCCCTGGACTCTCTTCTCTTGGCACAGCAGCTACCCTGGACCCTCTTTTCCTGACACCAAGACCACCCTGAAGCCTTTTTTTGCTGTCGGGATGCCACTTCTAGGCATCGAGACCCCCTTGATCTCCCTTCTCTCAGCACCGGGACCCCCCCTGCACCCTCTTCCCCTGGCTTCCCGGCTCCCAACAGCCCCCAGCCCCTCATTTCCTCCACTCCAGATCCCTCCAGGCGTACTGGGACAGTGAGACCAACATCAACCAGAACAAGCAAGAGATTGCTTGAGTGAACCTGGACACCCTGAGAGCAAGATCCAAGCAGAGTGGGAGCAAGAGGGGCTGGGAGGGGGGCTCTGTGGGGTGGGAGGGGGGCTGTGAGTGGCTAGCAGAGGGCTAGCAAGAGGCTCTGTGGGACTATTAGGGGGCTCTGAGGAGCTGGCAGGAGGCTCTGTGGGGCTGGCAGGGGGGAATGGGGCTGGGGGTGCTGCTGGGGGGCCTCTGTGCCCCACTGAAGGTCCTGGGCTGCAGCAGCCACTCAGCCTTGGGGCCTTGGTTGTGTTCCAGGGTCTCAGACCCTCCAGGGGCTGGGATCCCAGCAGGCCGAGGATGAAGAGGAGCTGAGCTTGGTGGGGGGTGTCCCAGGATGCTGAGCACCTCAGCTGGGGTTGGGGGTCCCTGGATGCTGAGGAGCTGAGCTGGGTTTGGGGCTCCCAGGATGTTGAAGATGCTGAGGTGCTGTTGGGGTCCCAGCAGTTTAAGGGTGCTGAGGAGCTGAGCTTAGACGGGGGGGGCAAGCCCTGCCACCATGTGGGGTGGGGGCTGCAGGATGCAGTGGAGCTGAGCTGGGGGTCCAAGCCCTGACACCATCTAGGGTGGCCAAATCCTGGCACCATCTGGGGCTGGGGGGGCCCAGGGTGACGAGCGGCTGAGCCGGGGCTGGGCTCCCGGGGGGCTGAGCAGCTGAGCCGGGGCTGGGCTCCCAAGGGTGCCGAGCGGCTGAGCCGGGGCTGGGCTCCCAAGGGTGCTGAGCAGCTGAGCCCGGGCTGGGCTCCCGGGGTGCTGAGCAGCTGAGCCCGGGCTGGGCTCCCGGGGTGCTGAGCAGCTGAGCCGGGGCTGGGCTCCCGGGGTGCTGAGCAGCTGAGCCGGGGCTGGGCTCCCGGGGTGCCGAGCGGCTGAGCCGGGGCTGGGGCTCCCGGGGGGCTGAGCGGCTGAGCCCGGGCTGGGCTCTCAAGGGTGCCGAGCGGCTGAGCCGGGGCTGGGCGCCCAAGGGTGCCGAGCGGCTGAGCCGGGGCTGGGCGCCCAAGGGTGCCGAGCAGCTGAGCCGGGGCTGGGCTCCCGGGGTGCCGAGCGGCTGAGCCGGGGCTGGGCTCCCGGGGTGCCGAGCGGCTGAGCCGGGGCTGGGCGCCCAAGGGTGCCGAGCGGCTGAGCCGGGGCTGGGCTCCCAAGGGTGCCGAGCGGCTGAGCCGGGGCCCGGGCTCCCAAGGGTGCCGAGCGGCTGAGCCGGGGCCGGGCTCCCAAGGGTGCCGAGCGGCTGAGCCGGGGCCGGGCTCCCAAGGGTGCCGAGCGGCTGAGCCGGGGCTGGGCTCCCGGGGTGCCGAGCGGCTGAGCCGGGGCTGGGCTCCCGGGGTGCCGAGCGGCTGAGCCGGGGCTGGGCTCCCAAGGGTGCCGAGCAGCTGAGCTGGGGCTGCCCAAGCCCTGCCAGCGCCAGGCGGCGCCGGCTGCCTGCAGCCCTTCCCCCCTGCCCTCTTCTGGGGTGAGCCTGGGGGCGGCCGGCAGGGGCTGGGAGGAGCTACAGGGTGGCTGTGAAGGGCTTGCGAGGGGCTTGGGGGTGGCTGGGAGGTGCTTAGGGAAGAGGATTCCCCTTCCCCTCCTCCCGCCCTCCGAGCAGCCCCCGGAACCCCATGGCGCTGCTGCGCTCTGGTCCCGGAGCTAAAATTTGTCCCAGGCCCCGCCCCTCTGTCTCCCATTGGCAGAGCCTCTTCATCTTCGCCAATAGGAGTCTGAATTCCCCTATGACGTCACCGGTGGGCAGGCAGATCGAGCCCGCGCAGGTTGGAAGCGAAAGCCAAAGGCACTCAGGGCTGGGCCCGGGGCCGAGGACAGGGGCGGTGGCTGCCCAGGGCTGGGGGGAGGGGGACGGAGGGCTCCGATCTGTCCCCAGCTGAGGTGGGGTGACCCCCGGAGCTCAGCCCCCTCCCCCCTGCAGCCAGGGAGGGTCCTGCTGTGGGTGGGACGGAAGGCAAGGTCCTCGGTCCTGGGGAGCACTGCTGGGGTCTGCAGGGGTCGCTAGGGGTCCGCAGGGTTACTGCAGGGGTCTGCAGACGTCACCCCGGGTCTGCTGAGGTCGGGAGTGGTCGGACAGGGGGCTGTAGAGGTCTGTAGAGGTCTTCTGGGGTCGGCAGAAATCCCCAGGTATGAGCAAGGCATGCAGAGGGGACCACAGAGGTCCGGAGGGGTCTTGGGGGGTCCCCAGTGGTCTGCCCCCCACCCCAACCCAGTACCAGCCCTCAAGCCAAGGCTGTGGGAGCAGTTCAGACCCTGGGACAGGTGACAAAGGCAACTGGGGCAGGGCTGGGGGGGGAAACACACAGCAACTTTTATTGACCAGCCAGGAGACCCCCGAGGAGAAGACCCCAAAGCAGTGCAGAGGGTGGGGGGAGGTGTGGGGGGAGCCAGGGAGGAGCTGCTGGAGGCAGGAGGAGTCCCAGGCTGGGGCTGGCACAGGCTCCCTGTGCTCAGGCAGTGGCAGCTGCAGGGCCAAGAGGAAGAGGAAGAGTCAGGCAGGGTCCCCTCCCTGCCCCCCAGGGCTCTGGGGAGGCTCTGGGAGTGGGCAGGGGGCAGGAGGGGGGAAAGGAGGGAGGGAAGAAAGAGAAGGGGAAAGGGGAGGGGGGGGAGAAAGGAGATGGGGAGGGGAAGGGGAGGCCCTGCCCCTGGTACTCACCTGGTGGAACCAGGTTGAATCCTTTCTGCTGCTTCTTCCCTGCACAGGGCAGAAGCCTTCAGCCCCAACCCTGCTGCCCTGCCAGGCTCCTGCCTCCAGCCCTTCCCTCCCCCTTCATCCTCTCCCCTCCCTCCCCTCCTTTCCTCTCATCCCTCCTCCCCCATCACCTCTCCTCCCTTCCCCTCCCCCTCTGTTCCCTTGCCCTCCCCTCCAGTCCTTTCCAATCCCTTCCTTTCTTATCCATCCTCTCCATTCCCATTCCCTTCTCCCCTCTCCATCCCCTCCGTTCCACTCCCCCCACCCCATCCCCATCCCTCCCCTCCTTCCCTTCCCCTCCCTCCCCTCTTATTTTTCCTCTCCCCTCCCATATCCCTGCACCACCCCTCCCTTCCTTTCCCCTCTCCTCCCTCTGCTCCCCTGCCTCCAGCCCTTCTCCTCCCATCCTTCCCCTCCCCTGCCTTCCAATCCCCTCCCTTCCCACCCTTCCCCTCCTCTCCCTCCCCTCCCCCTCAGCTCTCACCTGATCTCCACTTCCAGACGGCGACTCCGATCCCGACGGCAGCCAAGGCGGCGACCACCGCCGCGACCACTGCCAGCACCACGGAGAGAGACCACCCCTGCGGCTCTGGGGGGAGGGGAGAGGAGCAGGGAGAGGGTGAGGAGGGGAGGGGGAATCCTCCTCCCCCAAGCCCCTGCCAGCCCCTGCCGGCCGCCCCCAGGCTCACCCCAGGAGTAGAGGCGGGGCTGGGGCAGGCTGGAGTGCTCCACCCGGCAGCGGTACAGCTCCTGCTCCTGCGGCAGCACCTCGATGGAGGCCCAGGTGGAGAAGCTGCCGTCGCTGTTGGGGACGATGCTGCCCCGCTGGGTGTCCTGGTCCCGCACCTCGGCCCCCCTTCAGCCAGCTGACGCCGATGGGCCGCGGGTAGAAGCCATACAGGCGGCAGGACAAGCTCAGGATCCCCTGGCTCTCCCTCTTGCTCACCACCACCGTGGGGGGCTCTGGGGGACAAGAGGGGAGGCCGTGGGGGCTGCAGGAGGGCTGCAGGCAGCCACCACTGCCTGATGCTGCCAGGGCTTGGCCCCCTCCAAGCTCAGCTGCTCAGCACCCCGGGAGCCCAGCCCTGGCTCAGCTGCTCAGCACCCTGAGCATCCTGATCCTGCTGGGACCCCAGACCCAGATGCTTCCAGGACTTACCCTCCCTCCCAGCACTGCTCCTCAGCACCTTGGGAACCCCATCCCAGCTTCTGCCAGGGCTTGGAACCCCAGCTCAGCATCCTGGGACACCCCTTCCCCCCAAGCTCAGATCCTCTGCGTCCTCACCCTGCTGGGACCCCAGCCCCAGCCCCTGGAGGGCTTCCAGAGCCCTTTGGGTGAGCAGCTCAGGGGCAGGGGCTCAGAGCTGAGTGCAGGCAGAGGTTGGCTCAGGGCTGGCACTCCAAGCAGGAGCTGCCTCTGGGCCTCCCTCCCTCCCTGCCTCACCTCTCCTCTCCAGCTCAGCCTGCCCATAGCTCAGGTATCTCTTCAGCCACTCCACACAGGTGTTCTCCAGGTAGTGCTTCCATTGCTCAGCCCACTGTCCCATCCTCCTCCCACTTCCTCTTGGTGATCACAGCTGCTTGGTCTGCTGCAGTGAAGCTCATGGAGTCCTTCTCAAAGGCTATGAAGTCTCTGCCATCATAGGCAATCTGATAGTACCCCCCCTGGTGCTGCCATCCTCCAGCAGGTCACAGCCAGACATCCTCTGCAGTGTCTGAGCCCCTGGAACACAACCAAGGCCTCAAGGCTGAGTGGCTGCTGCAGCCCAGGGCCTTCAGTGGGGCACAGAGCCCCCCAGCAGCACCCCCAGCCCCATGCCCCCTGCCAGCCCCACAGAGCCCCTCATAGCCCCTTGCCAGCCCCACAGAGTCTCCTGCTAGCTCCCTGCTAGCCACTCAGGGCAACCTCCTAGCCCCTCAGTTCCCACCTAGCCTCTCAGAGCCTCTTGCTAGCGTCCTGCCAGCCCCTCAGAGCCCCCTGCCAGACCCTGCCAGCCCCACAGAGACCCCTGCCAGTCCTTCAGAGTCTCCTGCCAGCCCCTCATAGCCCCCTCCCAGCCCCACAGTCTCCTGCTAGCTCCTCAGAGTCCCCTCCCACCCCACAGAGCAACCTGCCAGCCCCCTCCCACCCCTCAGAGCCCCTTCCCAGCCCCACTCACTCCCACTCTGGTTGTATCTTGCTCTCGCGGTGTCCAGGTTCACTCGGTCGATCTCTTGGTTGTTCTGGTTGATGTTGGTCTGTCCATCCCAGTACTCCTGGTCCAGGTTGGCCTTCATCCACTCTGCCTTGGGCTCATACCTCCTCGTGTTGCTGTCATACAGGCCAATGGGGACCCCATCCACGTACCCCACAGTCACATACTGGGGCAGCCCCCAGCTGGGCTCTGCCACAGCGACTTGGAAATAGCGCAGGGAGTGCAGCCCTGGGGGGACACAGAGGGTGGTGAGAGGCTGGGGGGCAGAGGGAGGCTGGGAGGATGGATTTGGTCACAAGAAAGAGAGCCTGGAGAGATCTGGAGTGGAGGAAATGAGGGGCTGGGGGCTGTTGGGAGCCGGGAAGCCAGGGGAAGAGGGTGCAGGGGGGTCCCGGGGCTGAGAGAAGGGAGTTCAAGGGGGTCTCGATGCCTAGAAGGGGTCCAGGAGCTGCCTGGTGCCAAGAGAAGGGAGGTCCAGAGGGTTCCCGATGCCCCCCATGGACGGAGAGAGGTGGGGGTCCCTGGTGCCAAGAGAAGGGGATGCAGGGGGGTCCGGATGCCTAGAAGGGGTCCAGAAGCGTCCCGACAGCTAGAAGGGGCTCAGGGTAGTCTTGTTGCCAGGAAAAGGGGGTCCAGGGTAGCTGCTGTGCCAAGAGAAGAGAGTCCATGGGGATCCCGATGCTGAGAAGGGGTCCGGGAGGGTCCCCGGTGACAAGGGAAGGGGTCCGGGAAAGTCGCGGAGCCAAGGGAAGGGAATACAGGGGGGTCCCGATGCCAAGGGAAGGGTGCAGGGGGATTCCGGGGACAAGGAAAGGGGGGACCCGGGAGGCCGGTGCCAAGAGAAGGGGTCCCGGAGGGTCGCGGTGCCAAGAGAAGGGAGGTCCAGAGCGCTCCCGATGCCCCCCATGGACAGAGAGAGGTGGGGGGTAGGGGTCCGGAGGCCAAGAGAAGGGGGGTCCAGGGAGGTCTCGATGCCTAGAAGGCATCCAGAAGCGCCCTGACAGCAAGGAGAAGGGGTTCAGGGTGGTCTTGGTGCCAGGAAAAGGGGGTCCAGGGTAGCTGCTGTGCCCAGAGAAGAGAGTCCAGGGGGGTCCCGATGCTGAGAAGGGGTCCGGGAGGGTCCCCGCTGCCAAGAGAAGGTGGTCCGGGGGGGGCCTTGGCCAAAAAAAGAGGGTCCAGGAGGGCCTGAATGCCAAGAGAAGACAGTCCGGGGGGGGGGGCTGGTGCCAAGACAAGAGGGGTGCAGGGCGCTCAAGGTGCCACGGGAAGGAGAGAGGCTGAGAGCAGGCTCCGATGCCAAGAGCAAAGGGGTGCCGGTAGCAAGAGAAGGGCTCCAGAAGGGTCGCAGTGCCCAGGGAAGGGTCTCCCGGGCGCCCTCCCCGCCCGCGCTCACCGTTCACGGCTCCGCCGAGGACCCCCAGGAGCAGCCCCAGGCCGAGCACCCACCGGGACCCCCATGGCGCTGCTGCGCTCTGGCCCCGGAGCCGCCTGGTCCCGGAGCTAAACTTTGCCCCAGGCCCCGCCCCGCTGCTCCCCATTGGCTGAACCTCTTCCAGTTTGCCAATAGCAGTCTGAGTTCTCATCTGACGTCACCGGTGGGCAGGCAGATCGAGCCCGCGCAGGTTGGAAGCGAAAGCGAAAGGCACTCAGGGCCGGGGCGGAGGCCAGGGGCGGTGGCTGCGCAGGGTTGGGGGGAGGGGGACGGAGGGCTCCGATCTGTCCCCAGGTGAGGTGGGTGACCCCCGGAGCTCAGCCCCCTCCCCCCCTGCAGCCAGGGAGGGTCCTGCTGTGGGTGGGACAGACGGGAAGGTGCCATCGGGGGTGGCATCATCGGGGGTGGCGCCC
>NW_027144429.1:0-37602 GCF_026170545.1 Melanerpes formicivorus | reverse complement strand
CATTGTTGGGGTAAAACCTAAAGGGAAAGACCCTAGCACCAAATTCCATTGGCCATCTGATCTAACTTCTGGAGGCAGTCAAATGAGTATTTGAATTCTTCCCTACCTTATTCCTGTGCTGAGATACAGGCTGCTCCAACCTGCCTGTAAAATGCTTGATTTCGAGAGTGAGCGAAACTAATGAAAATATTGTTGGGGTAAAACCTAAAGGGAAGACCTAGCACCAAATCCAATTTGCCATCTGATCTAACTTCTGGAGGCAGTCAAAATGATCCTTAGAATTCTTCCCTACCTTATTCCTGTGCTGAGATACAGGCTGCTCCAACCTGCTGTAAAATGCTTGATTTCGAGAGTGAGCGAAACTAATGAAAACATTGTTGGGGTAAAACCTAAAGGGAAAGACCTAGCACCAAATCCAATTTGCCATCTGATCTAACTTCTGGAGGCAGTCAAAATGATCCTTAGAATTCTTCCCTACCTTATTCCTGTGCTGAGATACAGGCTGCTCCAACCTGCTGTAAAATGCTTGATTTCGAGAGTGAGCGAAACTAATGAAAACATTGTTGGGGTAAAACCTAAAGGGAAAGACCTAGCACCAAATCCAATTTGCCATCTGATCTAACTTCTGGAGGCAGTCAAAATGATCCTTAGAATTCTTCCCTACCTTATTCCTGTGCTGAGATACAGGCTGCTCCAACCTGCTGTAAAATGCTTGATTTCGAGAGTGAGCGAAACTAATGAAAACATTGTTGGGGTAAAACCTAAAGGGAAAGACCTAGCACCAAATCCAATTTGCCATCTGATCTAACTTCTGGAGGCAGTCAAAATGATCCTTAGAATTCTTCCCTACCTTATTCCTGTGCTGAGATACAGGCTGCTCCAACCTGCTGTAAAATGCTTGATTTCGAGAGTGAGCGAAACTAATGAAAACATTGTTGGGGTAAAACCTAAAGGGAAAGACCTAGCACCAAATCCAATTTGCCATCTGATCTAACTTCTGGAGGCAGTCAAAATGATCCTTAGAATTCTTCCCTACCTTATTCCTGTGCTGAGATACAGGCTGCTCCAACCTGCTGTAAAAATGCTTGATTTCGAGAGTGAGCGAAACTAATGAAAACATTGTTGGGGTAAAACCTAAAGGGAAAGACCTAGCACCAAATCCAATTTGCCATCTGATCTAACTTCTGGAGGCAGTCAAAATGATCCTTAGAATTCTTCCCTACCTTATTCCTGTGCTGAGATACAGGCTGCTCCAACCTGCTGTAAAATGCTTGATTTCGAGAGTGAGCGAAACTAATGAAAACATTGTTGGGGTAAAACCTAAAGGGAAAGACCTAGCACCAAATCCAATTTGCCATCTGATCTAACTTCTGGAGGCAGTCAAAATGATCCTTAGAATTCTTCCCTACCTTATTCCTGTGCTGAGATACAGGCTGCTCCAACCTGCTGTAAAATGCTTGATTTCGAGAGTGAGCGAAACTAATGAAAACATTGTTGGGGTAAAACCTAAAGGGAAAGACCTAGCACCAAATCCAATTTGCCATCTGATCTAACTTCTGGAGGCAGTCAAAATGATCCTTAGAATTCTTCCCTACCTTATTCCTGTGCTGAGATACAGGCTGCTCCAACCTGCTGTAAAATGCTTGATTTCGAGAGTGAGCGAAACTAATGAAAACATTGTTGGGGTAAAACCTAAAGGGAAAGACCTAGCACCAAATCCAATTTGCCATCTGATCTAACTTCTGGAGGCAGTCAAAATGATCCTTTGAATTCTTCCCTACCTTATTCCTGTGCTGAGATACAGGCTGCTCCAACCTGCTGTAAAATGCTTGATTTCGAGAGTGAGCGAAACTAATGAAAACATTGTTGGGGTAAAACCTAAGGGAAAGACCTAGCACCAAATCCAATTTGCCATCTGATCTAACTTCTGGAGGCAGTCAAAATGATCCTTAGAATTCTTCCCTACCTTATTCCTGTGCTGAGATACAGGCTGCTCCAACCTGCTGTAAAATGCTTGATTTCGAGAGTGAGCGAAACTAATGAAAACATTGTTGGGGTAAAACCTAAAGGGAAAGACCTAGCACCAAATCCAATTTGCCATCTGATCTAACTTCTGGAGGCAGTCAAAAATGATCCTTAGAATTCTTCCCTACCTTATTCCTGTGCTGAGATACAGGCTGCTCCAACCTGCTGTAAAATGCTTGATTTCGAGAGTGAGCGAAACTAATGAAAACATTGTTGGGGTAAAACCTAAAGGGAAAGACCTAGCACCAAATCCAATTTGCCATCTGATCTAACTTCTGGAGGCAGTCAAAATGATCCTTAGAATTCTTCCCTACCTTATTCCTGTGCTGAGATACAGGCTGCTCCAACCTGCTGTAAAATGCTTGATTTTGAGAGTGAGCGAAACTAATGAAAACATTGTTGGGGTAAAACCTAAAGGGAAAGACCTAGCACCAAATCCAATTTGCCATCTGATCTAACTTCTGGAGGCAGTCAAAATGATCCTTAGAATTCTCCCTACCTTATTCCTGTGCTGAGATACAGGCTGCTCCAACCTGCTGTAAAATGCTTGATTTCGAGAGTGAGCGAAACTAATGAAAACATTGTTGGGGTAAAACCTAAAGGGAAAGACCTAGCACCAAATCCAATTTGCCATCTGATCTAACTTCTGGAGGCAGTCAAAATGATCCTTAGAATTCTTCCCTACCTTATTCCTGTGCTGAGATACAGGCTGCTCCAACCTGCTGTAAAATGCTTGATTTCGAGAGTGAGCGAAACTAATGAAAACATTGTTGGGGTAAAACCTAAAGGGAAAGACCTAGCACCAAATCCAATTTGCCATCTGATCTAACTTCTGGAGGCAGTCAAAATGATCCTTAGAATTCTTCCCTACCTTATTCCTGTGCTGAGATACAGGCTGCTCCAACCTGCTGTAAAATGCTTGATTTCGAGAGTGAGCGAAACTAATGAAAACATTGTTGGGGTAAAACCTAAAGGGAAAGACCTAGCACCAAATCCAATTTGCCATCTGATCTAACTTCTGGAGGCAGTCAAAATGATCCTTAGAATTCTTCCCTACCTTATTCCTGTGCTGAGATACAGGCTGCTCCAACCTGCTGTAAAATGCTTGATTTTGAGAGTGAGCGAAACTAATGAAAACATTGTTGGGGTAAAACCTAAAGGGAAAGACCTAGCACCAAATCCAATTTGCCATCTGATCTAACTTCTGGAGGCAGTCAAAATGATCCTTAGAATTCTTCCCTACCTTATTCCTGTGCTGAGATACAGGCTGCTCCAACCTGCTGTAAAATGCTTGATTTCGAGAGTGAGCGAAACTAATGAAAACATTGTTGGGGTAAAACCTAAAGGGAAAGACCTAGCACCAAATCCAATTTGCCATCTGATCTAACTTCTGGAGGCAGTCAAAATGATCCTTAGAATTCTTCCCTACCTTATTCCTGTGCTGAGATACAGGCTGCTCCAACCTGCTGTAAAATGCTTGATTTCGAGAGTGAGCGAAACTAATGAAAACATTGTTGGGGTAAAACCTAAAGGGAAAGACCTAGCACCAAATCCAATTTGCCATCTGATCTAACTTCTGGAGGCAGTCAAAATGATCCTTAGAATTCTTCCCTACCTTATTCCTGTGCTGAGATACAGGCTGCTCCAACCTGCTGTAAAATGCTTGATTTCGAGAGTGAGCGAAACTAATGAAAACATTGTTGGGGTAAAACCTAAAGGGAAAGACCTAGCACCAAATCCAATTTGCCATCTGATCTAACTTCTGGAGGCAGTCAAAATGATCCTTAGAATTCTTCCCTACCTTATTCCTGTGCTGAGATACAGGCTGCTCCAACCTGCTTGTAAAATGCTTGATTTCGAGAGTGAGCGAAACTAATGAAAACATTGTTGGGGTAAAACCTAAAGGGAAAGACCTAGCACCAAATCCAATTTGCCATCTGATCTAACTTCTGGAGGCAGTCAAAATGATCCTTAGAATTCTTCCCTACCTTATTCCTGTGCTGAGATACAGGCTGCTCAACCTGCTGTAAAATGCTTGATTTCGAGAGTGAGCGAAACTAATGAAAACATTGTTGGGGTAAAACCTAAAGGGAAAGACCTAGCACCAAATCCAATTTGCCATCTGATCTAACTTCTGGAGGCAGTCAAAATGATCCTTAGAATTCTTCCCTACCTTATTCCTGTGCTGAGATACAGGCTGCTCCAACCTGCTGTAAAATGCTTGATTTCGAGAGTGAGCGAAACTAATGAAAACATTGTTGGGGTAAAACCTAAAGGGAAAGACCTAGCACCAAATCCAATTTGCCATCTGATCTAACTTCTGGAGCAGTCAAAATGAGTATTTGAATTCTTCCCTACCTTATTCCTGTGCTGAGATACAGGCTGCTCCAACCTGCTGTAAAATGCTTGATTTCGAGAGTGAGCGAAACTAATGAAAACATTGTTGGGGTAAAACCTAAAGGGAAAGACCTAGCACCAAATCCAATTTGCCATCTGATCTAACTTCTGGAGGCAGTCAAAATGATCCTTAGAATTCTTCCCTACCTTATTCCTGTGCTGAGATACAGGCTGCTCCAACCTGCTGTAAAATGCTTGATTTCGAGAGTGAGCGAAACTAATGAAAACATTGTTGGGGTAAAACCTAAAGGGAAAGACCTAGCACCAAATCCAATTTGCCATCTGATCTAACTTCTGGAGGCAGTCAAAATGATCCTTAGAATTCTTCCCTACCTTATTCCTGTGCTGAGATACAGGCTGCTCCAACCTGCTGTAAAATGCTTGATTTCGAGAGTGAGCGAAACTAATGAAAACATTGTTGGGGTAAAACCTAAAGGGAAAGACCTAGCACCAAATCCAATTTGCCATCTGATCTAACTTCTGGAGGCAGTCAAAATGATCCTTAGAATTCTTCCCTACCTTATTCCTGTGCTGAGATACAGGCTGCTCCAACCTGCTGTAAAATGCTTGATTTCGAGAGTGAGCGAAACTAATGAAAACATTGTTGGGGTAAAACCTAAAGGGAAAGACCTAGCACCAAATCCAATTTGCCATCTGATCTAACTTCTGGAGGCAGTCAAAATGATCCTTAGAATTCTTCCCTACCTTATTCCTGTGCTGAGATACAGGCTGCTCCAACCTGCTGTAAAATGCTTGATTTCGAGAGTGAGCGAAACTAATGAAAACATTGTTGGGGTAAAACCTAAAGGGAAAGACCTAGCACCAAATCCAATTTGCCATCTGATCTAACTTCTGGAGGCAGTCAAAATGAGTATTTGAATTCTTCCCTACCTTATTCCTGTGCTGAGATACAGGCTGCTCCAACCTGCTGTAAAAATGCTTGATTTCGAGAGTGAGCGAAACTAATGAAAACATTGTTGGGGTAAAACCTAAAGGGAAAGACCTAGCACCAAATTGCATTGGCCATCTGATCTAACTTCTGGAGGCAGTCAAAATGAGTATTTGAATTCTTCCCTACCTTATTCCTGTGCTGAGATACAGGCTGCTCCAACCTGCTGTAAAATGCTTGATTTCGAGAGTGAGCGAAACTAATGAAAACATTGTTGGGGTAAAACCTAAAGGGAAAGACCTAGCACCAAATCCAATTTGCCATCTGATCTAACTTCTGGAGGCAGTCAAAATGATCCTTAGAATTCTTCCCTACCTTATTCCTGTGCTGAGATACAGGCTGCTCCAACCTGCTGTAAAATGCTTGATTTCGAGAGTGAGCGAAACTAATGAAAACATTGTTGGGGTAAAACCTAAAGGGAAAGACCTAGCACCAAATCCAATTTGCCATCTGATCTAACTTCTGGAGGCAGTCAAAATGATCCTTAGAATTCTTCCCTACCTTATTCCTGTGCTGAGATACAGGCTGCTCCAACCTGCTGTAAAAATGCTTGATTTCGAGAGTGAGCGAAACTAATGAAAACATTGTTGGGGTAAAACCTAAAGGGAAAGGCCTAGCACCAAATTGCATTGGCCATCTGATCTAACTTCTGGAGGCAGTCAAAATGAGTATTTGAATTCTTCCCTACCTTATTCCTGTGCTGAGATACAGGCTGCTCCAACCTGCTGTAAAATGCTTGATTTCGAGAGTGAGCGAAACTAATGAAAACATTGTTGGGGTAAAACCTAAAGGGATAGACCTAGCACCAAATCCAATTTGCCATCTGATCTAACTTCTGGAGGCAGTCAAAATGAGTATTTGAATTCTTCCCTACCTTATTCCTGTGCTGAGATACAGGCTGCTCCAACCTGCTGTAAAATGCTTGATTTCGAGAGTGAGCGAAACTAATGAAAACATTGTTGGGGTAAAACCTAAAGGGAAAGACCTAGCACCAAATCCAATTTGCCATCTGATCTAACTTCTGGAGGCAGTCAAAATGAGTATTTGAATTCTTCCCTACCTTATTCCTGTGCTGAGATACAGGCTGCTCCAACCTGCTGTAAAATGCTTGATTTCGAGAGTGAGCGAAACTAATGAAAACATTGTTGGGGTAAAACCTAAAGGGAAAGGCCAAGCACCAAATTGCATTGGCCATCTGATCTAACTTCTGGAGGCAGTCAAAATGAGTATTTGAATTCTTCCCTACCTTATTCCTGTGCTGAGATACAGGCTGCTCCAACCTGCTGTAAAATGCTTGATTTCGAGAGTGAGCGAAACTAATGAAAACATTGTTGGGGTAAAACCTAAAGGGAAAGACCTAGCACCAAATCCAATTTGCCATCTGATCTAACTTCTGGAGGCAGTCAAAATGATCCTTAGAATTCTTCCCTACCTTATTCCTGTGCTGAGATACAGGCTGCTCCAACCTGCTGTAAAATGCTTGATTTCGAGAGTGAGCGAAACTAATGAAAACATTGTTGGGGTAAAACCTAAAGGGAAAGACCTAGCACCAAATCCAATTTGCCATCTGATCTAACTTCTGGAGGCAGTCAAAATGATCCTTAGAATTCTTCCCTACCTTATTCCTGTGCTGAGATACAGGCTGCTCCAACCTGCTGTAAAATGCTTGATTTCGAGAGTGAGCGAAACTAATGAAAACATTGTTGGGGTAAAACCTAAAGGGAAAGACCTAGCACCAAATCCAATTTGCCATCTGATCTAACTTCTGGAGGCAGTCAAAATGATCCTTTGAATTCTTCCCTACCTTATTCCTGTGCTGAGATACAGGCTGCTCCAACCTGCTGTAAAATGCTTGATTTCGAGAGTGAGCGAAACTAATGAAAACATTGTTGGGGTAAAACCTAAAGGGAAAGACCTAGCACCAAATCCAATTTGCCATCTGATCTAACTTCTGGAGGCAGTCAAAATGATCCTTAGAATTCTTCCCTACCTTATTCCTGTGCTGAGATACAGGCTGCTCCAACCTGCTGTAAAATGCTTGATTTCGAGAGTGAGCGAAACTAATGAAAACATTGTTGGGGTAAAACCTAAAGGGAAAGACCTAGCACCAAATTGCATTGGCCATCTGATCTAACTTCTGGAGGCAGTCAAAATGAGTATTTGAATTCTTCCCTACCTTATTCCTGTGCTGAGATACAGGCTGCTCCAACCTGCTGTAAAATGCTTGATTTCGAGAGTGAGCGAAACTAATGAAAACATTGTTGGGGTAAAACCTAAAGGGAAAGACCTAGCACCAAATCCAATTTGCCATCTGATCTAACTTCTGGAGGCAGTCAAAATGATCCTTAGAATTCTTCCCTACCTTATTCCTGTGCTGAGATACAGGCTGCTCCAACCTGCTGTAAAATGCTTGATTTCGAGAGTGAGCGAAACTAATGAAAACATTGTTGGGGTAAAACCTAAAGGGAAAGACCTAGCACCAAATTCCATTGGCCATCTGATCTAACTTCTGGAGGCAGTCAAAATGAGTATTTGAATTCTTCCCTACCTTATTCCTGTGCTGAGATACAGGCTGCTCCAACATGCTGTAAAATGCTTGATTTCGAGAGTGAGCGAAACTAATGAAAACATTGTTGGGGTAAAACCTAAAGGGAAAGACCTAGCACCAAATCCAATTTGCCATCTGATCTAACTTCTGGAGGCAGTCAAATGATCCTTAGAATTCTTCCCTACCTTATTCCTGTGCTGAGATACAGGCTGCTCCAACCTGCTGTAAAATGCTTGATTTCGAGAGTGAGCGAAACTAATGAAAACATTGTTGGGGTAAAACCTAAAGGGAAAGACCTAGCACCAAATCCAATTTGCCATCTGATCTAACTTCTGGAGGCAGTCAAAATGAGTATTTGAATTCTTCCCTACCTTATTCCTGTGCTGAGATACAGGCTGCTCCAACCTGCTGTAAAATGCTTGATTTCGAGAGTGAGCGAAACTAATGAAAACATTGTTGGGGTAAAAACCTAAAGGGAAAGGCCTAGCACCAAATTGCATTGGCCATCTGATCTAACTTCTGGAGGCAGTCAAAATGAGTATTTGAATTCTTCCCTACCTTATTCCTGTGCTGAGATACAGGCTGCTCCAACCTGCTGTAAAATGCTTGATTTCGAGAGTGAGCGAAACTAATGAAAACATTGTTGGGGTAAAACCTAAAGGGAAAGACCTAGCACCAAATCCAATTTGCCATCTGATCTAACTTCTGGAGGCAGTCAAAATGATCCTTAGAATTCTTCCCTACCTTATTCCTGTGCTGAGATACAGGCTGCTCCAACCTGCTGTAAAATGCTTGATTTCGAGAGTGAGCGAAACTTATGAAAACATTGTTGGGGTAAAACCTAAAGGGAAAGACCTAGCACCAAATCCAATTTGCCATCTGATCTAACTTCTGGAGGCAGTCAAAATGAGTATTTGAATTCTTCCCTACCTTATTCCTGTGCTGAGATACAGGCTGCTCCAACCTGCTGTAAAATGCTTGATTTCGAGAGTGAGCGAAACTAATGAAAACATTGTTGGGGTAAAACCTAAAGGGAAAGGCCTAGCACCAAATTGCATTGGCCATCTGATCTAACTTCTGGAGGCAGTCAAAATGAGTATTTGAATTCTTCCCTACCTTATTCCTGTGCTGAGATACAGGCTGCTCCAACCTGCTGTAAAAATGCTTGATTTCGAGAGTGAGCGAAACTAATGAAAACATTGTTGGGGTAAAACCTAAAGGGAAAGACCTAGCACCAAATCCAATTTGCCATCTGATCTAACTTCTGGAGGCAGTCAAAATGATCCTTAGAATTCTTCCCTACCTTATTCCTGTGCTGAGATACAGGCTGCTCCAACCTGCTGTAAAATGCTTGATTTCGAGAGTGAGCGAAACTAATGAAAACATTGTTGGGGTAAAACCTAAAGGGAAAGACCTAGCACCAATCCAATTTGCCATCTGATCTAACTTCTGGAGGCAGTCAAAATGATCCTTAGAATTCTTCCCTACCTTATTCCTGTGCTGAGATACAGGCTGCTCCAACCTGCTGTAAAATGCTTGATTTCGAGAGTGAGCGAAACTAATGAAAACATTGTTGGGGTAAAACCTAAAGGGAAAGACCTAGCACCAAATCCAATTTGCCATCTGATCTAACTTCTGGAGGCAGTCAAAATGATCCTTAGAATTCTTCCCTACCTTATTCCTGTGCTGAGATACAGGCTGCTCCAACCTGCTGTAAAATGCTTGATTTCGAGAGTGAGCGAAACTAATGAAAACATTGTTGGGGTAAAACCTAAAGGGAAAGACCTAGCACCAAATTGCATTGGCCATCTGATCTAACTTCTGGAGGCAGTCAAAATGAGTATTTGAATTCTTCCCTACCTTATTCCTGTGCTGAGATACAGGCTGCTCCAACCTGCTGTAAAATGCTTGATTTCGAGAGTGAGCAAAACTAATGAAAACATTGTTGGGGTAAAACCTAAAGGGAAAGACCTAGCACCAAATCCAATTTGCCATCTGATCTAACTTCTGGAGGCAGTCAAAATGATCCTTAGAATTCTTCCCTACCTTATTCCTGTGCTGAGATACAGGCTGCTCCAACCTGCTGTAAAATGCTTGATTTCGAGAGTGAGCGAAACTAATGAAAACATTGTTGGGGTAAAACCTAAAGGGAAAGACCTAGCACCAAATCCAATTTGCCATCTGATCTAACTTCTGGAGGCAGTCAAAATGAGTATTTGAATTCTTCCCTACCTTATTCCTGTGCTGAGATACAGGCTGCTCCAACCTGCTGTAAAATGCTTGATTTCGAGAGTGAGCGAAACTAATGAAAACATTGTTGGGGTAAAACCTAAAGGGAAAGACCTAGCACCAAATCCAATTTGCCATCTGATCTAACTTCTGGAGGCAGTCAAAATGATCCTTAGAATTCTTCCCTACCTTATTCCTGTGCTGAGATACAGGCTGCTCCAACCTGCTGTAAAATGCTTGATTTCGAGAGTGAGCGAAACTAATGAAAACATTGTTGGGGTAAAACCTAAAGGGAAAGACCTAGCACCAAATCCAATTTGCCATCTGATCTAACTTCTGGAGGCAGTCAAAATGATCCTTAGAATTCTTCCCTACCTTATTCCTGTGCTGAGATACAGGCTGCTCCAACCTGCTGTAAAATGCTTGATTTCGAGAGTGAGCGAAACTAATGAAAACATTGTTGGGGTAAAACCTAAAGGGAAAGACCTAGCACCAAATCCAATTTGCCATCTGATCTAACTTCTGGAGGCAGTCAAAATGAGTATTTGAATTCTTCCCTACCTTATTCCTGTGCTGAGATACAGGCTGCTCCAACCTGCTGTAAAATGCTTGATTTCGAGAGTGAGCGAAACTAATGAAAACATTGTTGGGGTAAAACCTAAAGGGAAAGACCTAGCACCAAATCCAATTTGCCATCTGATCTAACTTCTGGAGGCAGTCAAAATGATCCTTAGAATTCTTCCCTACCTTATTCCTGTGCTGAGATACAGGCTGCTCCAACCTGCTGTAAAATGCTTGATTTCGAGAGTGAGCGAAACTAATGAAAACATTGTTGGGGTAAAACCTAAAGGGAAAGACCTAGCACCAAATCCAATTTGCCATCTGATCTAACTTCTGGAGGCAGTCAAAATGAGTATTTGAATTCTTCCCTACCTTATTCCTGTGCTGAGATACAGGCTGCTCCAACCTGCTGTAAAATGCTTCATTTCGAGAGTGAGCGAAACTAATGAAAACATTGTTGGGGTAAAACCTAAAGGGAAAGACCTAGCACCAAATCCAATTTGCCATCTGATCTAACTTCTGGAGGCAGTCAAAATGATCCTTAGAATTATTCCCTACCTTATTCCTGTGCTGAGATACAGGCTGCTCCAACCTGCTGTAAAATGCTTGATTTCGAGAGTGAGCGAAACTAATGAAAACATTGTTGGGGTAAAACCTAAAGGGAAAGACCTAGCACCAAATTCCATTGGCCATCTGATCTAACTTCTGGAGGCAGTCAAAATGATCCTTTGAATTCTTTCCTACCTTATTCCTGTGCTGAGATACAGGCTGCTCCAACCTGCTGTAAAATGCTTGATTTCGAGAGTGAGCGAAACTAATGAAAACATTGTTGGGGTAAAACCTAAAGGGAAAGGCCTAGCACCAAATTGCATTGGCCATCTGATCTAACTTCTGGAGGCAGTCAAAATGAGTATTTGAATTCTTCCCTACCTTATTCCTGTGCTGAGATACAGGCTGCTCCAACCTGCTGTAAAATGCTTGATTTCGAGAGTGAGCGAAACTAATGAAAACATTGTTGGGGTAAAACCTAAAGGGAAAGACCTAGCACCAAATCCAATTTGCCATCTGATCTAACTTCTGGAGGCAGTCAAAATGATCCTTAGAATTCTTCCCTACCTTATTCCTGTGCTGAGATACAGGCTGCTCCAACCTGCTGTAAAATGCTTGATTTCGAGAGTGAGCGAAACTAATGAAAACATTGTTGGGGTAAAACCTAAAGGGAAAGACCTAGCACCAAATTTCATTGGCCATCTGATCTAACTTCTGGAGGCAGTCAAAATGAGTATTTGAATTCTTCCCTACCTTATTCCTGTGCTGAGATACAGGCTGCTCCAACCTGCTGTAAAATGCTTGATTTCGAGAGTGAGCGAAACTAATGAAAACATTGTTGGGGTAAAACCTAAAGGGAAAGACCTAGCACCAAATCCAATTTGCCATCTGATCTAACTTCTGGAGGCAGTCAAAATGATCCTTAGAATTATTCCCTACCTTATTCCTGTGCTGAGATACAGGCTGCTCCAACCTGCTGTAAAATGCTTGATTTCGAGAGTGAGCGAAACTAATGAAAACATTGTTGGGGTAAAACCTAAAGGGAAAGGCCTAGCACCAAATTGCATTGGCCATCTGATCTAACTTCTGGAGGCAGTCAAAATGAGTATTTGAATTCTTCCCTACCTTATTCCTGTGCTGAGATACAGGCTGCTCCAACCTGCTGTAAAATGCTTGATTTCGAGAGTGAGCGAAACTAATGAAAACATTGTTGGGGTAAAACCTAAAGGGAAAGACCTAGCACCAAATCCAATTTGCCATCTGATCTAACTTCTGGAGGCAGTCAAAATGATCCTTAGAATTCTTCCCTACCTTATTCCTGTGCTGAGATACAGGCTGCTCCAACCTGCTGTAAAATGCTTGATTTCGAGAGTGAGCGAAACTTATGAAAACATTGTTGGGGTAAAACCTAAAGGGAAAGACCTAGCACCAAATCCAATTTGCCATCTGATCTAACTTCTGGAGGCAGTCAAAATGATCCTTAGAATTCTTCCCTACCTTATTCCTGTGCTGAGATACAGGCTGCTCCAACCTGCTGTAAAATGCTTGATTTCGAGAGTGAGCGAAACTAATGAAAACATTGTTGGGGTAAAACCTAAAGGGAAAGACCTAGCACCAAATCCAATTTGCCATCTGATCTAACTTCTGGAGGCAGTCAAAATGATCCTTAGAATTCTTCCCTACCTTATTCCTGTGCTGAGATACAGGCTGCTCCAACCTGCTGTAAAATGCTTGATTTCGAGAGTGAGCGAAACTAATGAAAACATTGTTGGGGTAAAACCTAAAGGGAAAGACCTAGCACCAAATTGCATTGGCCATCTGATCTAACTTCTGGAGGCAGTCAAAATGAGTATTTGAATTCTTCCCTACCTTATTCCTGTGCTGAGATACAGGCTGCTCCAACCTGCTGTAAAATGCTTGATTTCGAGAGTGAGCGAAACTAATGAAAACATTGTTGGGGTAAAACCTAAAGGGAAAGACCTAGCACCAAATCCAATTTGCCATCTGATCTAACTTCTGGAGGCAGTCAAAATGATCCTTAGAATTATTCCCTACCTTATTCCTGTGCTGAGATACAGGCTGCTCCAACCTGCTGTAAAATGCTTGATTTCGAGAGTGAGCGAAACTAATGAAAACATTGTTGGGGTAAAACCTAAAGGGAAAGGCCTAGCACCAAATTGCATTGGCCATCTGATCTAACTTCTGGAGGCAGTCAAAATGAGTATTTGAATTCTTCCCTACCTTATTCCTGTGCTGAGATACAGGCTGCTCCAACCTGCTGTAAAATGCTTGATTTCGAGAGTGAGCGAAACTAATGAAAACATTGTTGGGGTAAAACCTAAAGGGAAAGACCTAGCACCAAATCCAATTTGCCATCTGATCTAACTTCTGGAGGCAGTCAAAATGATCCTTAGAATTCTTCCCTACCTTATTCCTGTGCTGAGATACAGGCTGCTCCAACCTGCTGTAAAATGCTTGATTTCGAGAGTGAGCGAAACTTATGAAAACATTGTTGGGGTAAAACCTAAAGGGAAAGACCTAGCACCAAATCCAATTTGCCATCTGATCTAACTTCTGGAGGCAGTCAAAATGATCCTTAGAATTCTTCCCTACCTTATTCCTGTGCTGAGATACAGGCTGCTCCAACCTGCTGTAAAATGCTTGATTTCGAGAGTGAGCGAAACTAATGAAAACATTGTTGGGGTAAAACCTAAAGGGAAAGACCTAGCACCAAATCCAATTTGCCATCTGATCTAACTTCTGGAGGCAGTCAAAATGATCCTTAGAATTCTTCCCTACCTTATTCCTGTGCTGAGATACAGGCTGCTCCAACCTGCTGTAAAATGCTTGATTTCGAGAGTGAGCGAAACTAATGAAAACATTGTTGGGGTAAAACCTAAAGGGAAAGACCTAGCACCAAATCCAATTTGCCATCTGATCTAACTTCTGGAGGCAGTCAAAATGATCCTTAAAATTCTTCCCTACCTTATTCCTGTGCTGAGATACAGGCTGCTCCAACCTGCTGTAAAATGCTTGATTTCGAGAGTGAGCGAAACTAATGAAAACATTGTTGGGGTAAAACCTAAAGGGAAAGACCTAGCACCAAATCCAATTTGCCATCTGATCTAACTTCTGGAGGCAGTCAAAATGAGTATTTGAATTCTTCCCTACCTTATTCCTGTGCTGAGATACAGGCTGCTCCAACCTGCTGTAAAATGCTTGATTTCGAGAGTGAGCGAAACTAATGAAAACATTGTTGGGGTAAAACCTAAAGGGAAAGACCTAGCACCAAATCCAATTTGCCATCTGATCTAACTTCTGGAGGCAGTCAAAATGATCCTTAGAATTCTTCCCTACCTTATTCCTGTGCTGAGATACAGGCTGCTCCAACCTGCTGTAAAATGCTTGATTTCGAGAGTGAGCGAAACTAATGAAAACATTGTTGGGGTAAAACCTAAAGGGAAAGACCTAGCACCAAATTGCATTGGCCATCTGATCTAACATCTGGAGGCAGTCAAAATGAGTATTTGAATTCTTCCCTACCTTATTCCTGTGCTGAGATACAGGCTGCTCCAACCTGCTGTAAAATGCTTGATTTCGAGAGTGAGCGAAACTAATGAAAACATTGTTGGGGTAAAACCTAAAGGGAAAGACCTAGCACCAAATCCAATTTGCCATCTGATCTAACTTCTGGAGGCAGTCAAAATGATCCTTAGAATTCTTCCCTACCTTATTCCTGTGCTGAGATACAGGCTGCTCCAACCTGCTGTAAAATGCTTGATTTCGAGAGTGAGCGAAACTAATGAAAACATTGTTGGGGTAAAACCTAAAGGGAAAGACCTAGCACCAAATCCAATTTGCCATCTGATCTAACTTCTGGACGCAGTCAAAATGAGTATTTGAATTCTTCCCTACCTTATTCCTGTGCTGAGATACAGGCTGCTCCAACCTGCTGTAAAATGCTTGATTTCGAGAGTGAGCGAAACTAATGAAAACATTGTTGGGGTAAAACCTAAAGGGAAAGACCTAGCACCAAATCCAATTTGCCATCTGATCTAACTTCTGGAGGCAGTCAAAATGATCCTTAGAATTCTTCCCTACCTTATTCCTGTGCTGAGATACAGGCTGCTCCAACCTGCTGTAAAATGCTTGATTTCGAGAGTGAGCGAAACTAATGAAAACATTGTTGGGGTAAAACCTAAAGGGAAAGACCTAGCACCAAATCCAATTTGCCATCTGATCTAACTTCTGGAGGCAGTCAAAATGATCCTTAGAATTCTTCCCTACCTTATTCCTGTGCTGAGATACAGGCTGCTCCAACCTGCTGTAAAATGCTTGATTTCGAGAGTGAGCGAAACTAATGAAAACATTGTTGGGGTAAAACCTAAAGGGAAAGACCTAGCACCAAATCCAATTGGCCATCTGATCTAACTTCTGGAGGCAGTCAAAATGAGTATTTGAATTCTTCCCTACCTTATTCCTGTGCTGAGATACAGGCTGCTCCAACCTGCTGTAAAATGCTTGATTTCGAGAGTGAGCGAAACTAATGAAAACATTGTTGGGGTAAAACCTAAAGGGAAAGACCTAGCACCAAATCCAATTTGCCATCTGATCTAACTTCTGGAGGCAGTCAAAATGATCCTTAGAATTCTTCCCTACCTTATTCCTGTGCTGAGATACAGGCTGCTCCAACCTGCTGTAAAATGCTTGATTTCGAGAGTGAGCGAAACTAATGAAAACATTGTTGGGGTAAAACCTAAAGGGAAAGACCTAGCACCAAATCCAATTTGCCATCTGATCTAACTTCTGGAGGCAGTCAAAATGATCCTTAGAATTCTTCCCTACCTTATTCCTGTGCTGAGATACAGGCTGCTCCAACCTGCTGTAAAATGCTTGATTTCGAGAGTGAGCGAAACTAATGAAAACATTGTTGGGGTAAAACCTAAAGGGAAAGACCTAGCACCAAATCCAATTTGCCATCTGATCTAACTTCTGGAGGCAGTCAAAATGATCCTTAGAATTATTCCCTACCTTATTCCTGTGCTGAGATACAGGCTGCTCCAACCTGCTGTAAAATGCTTGATTTCGAGAGTGAGCGAAACTAATGAAAACATTGTTGGGGTAAAACCTAAAGGGAAAGACCTAGCACCAAATTCCATTGGCCATCTGATCTAACTTCTGGAGGCAGTCAAAATGAGTATTTGAATTCTTTCCTACCTTATTCCTGTGCTGAGATACAGGCTGCTCCAACCTGCTGTAAAATGCTTGATTTCGAGAGTGAGCGAAACTAATGAAAACATTGTTGGGGTAAAACCTAAAGGGAAAGGCCTAGCACCAAATTGCATTGGCCATCTGATCTAACTTCTGGAGGCAGTCAAAATGAGTATTTGAATTCTTCCCTACCTTATTCCTGTGCTGAGATACAGGCTGCTCCAACCTGCTGTAAAATGCTTGATTTCGAGAGTGAGCGAAACTAATGAAAACATTGTTGGGGTAAAACCTAAAGGGAAAGACCTAGCACCAAATCCAATTTGCCATCTGATCTAACTTCTGGAGGCAGTCAAAATGATCCTTAGAATTCTTCCCTACCTTATTCCTGTGCTGAGATACAGGCTGCTCCAACCTGCTGTAAAATGCTTGATTTCGAGAGTGAGCGAAACTTATGAAAACATTGTTGGGGTAAAACCTAAAGGGAAAGACCTAGCACCAAATCCAATTTGCCATCTGATCTAACTTCTGGAGGCAGTCAAAATGAGTATTTGAATTCTTCCCTACCTTATTCCTGTGCTGAGATACAGGCTGCTCCAACCTGCTGTAAAATGCTTGATTTCGAGAGTGAGCGAAACTAATGAAAACATTGTTGGGGTAAAACCTAAAGGGAAAGGCCTAGCACCAAATTGCATTGGCAATCTGATCTAACTTCTGGAGGCAGTCAAAATGAGTATTTGAATTCTTCCCTACCTTATTCCTGTGCTGAGATACAGGCTGCTCCAACCTGCTGTAAAATGCTTGATTTCGAGAGTGAGCGAAACTAATGAAAACATTGTTGGGGTAAAACCTAAAGGGAAAGACCTAGCACCAAATCCAATTTGCCATCTGATCTAACTTCTGGAGGCAGTCAAAATGATCCTTAGAATTCTTCCCTACCTTATTCCTGTGCTGAGATACAGGCTGCTCCAACCTGCTGTAAAATGCTTGATTTCGAGAGTGAGCGAAACTAATGAAAACATTGTTGGGGTAAAACCTAAAGGGAAAGACCTAGCACCAAATCCAATTTGCCATCTGATCTAACTTCTGGAGGCAGTCAAAATGATCCTTAGAATTCTTCCCTACCTTATTCCTGTGCTGAGATACAGGCTGCTCCAACCTGCTGTAAAATGCTTGATTTCGAGAGTGAGCGAAACTAATGAAAACATTGTTGGGGTAAAACCTAAAGGGAAAGACCTAGCACCAAATTGCATTGGCCATCTGATCTAACTTCTGGAGGCAGTCAAAATGATCCTTAGAATTCTTCCCTACCTTATTCCTGTGCTGAGATACAGGCTGCTCCAACCTGCTGTAAAATGCTTGATTTCGAGAGTGAGCGAAACTAATGAAAACATTGTTGGGGTAAAACCTAAAGGGAAAGACCTAGCACCAAATTGCATTGGCCATCTGATCTAACTTCTGGAGGCAGTCAAAATGAGTATTTGAATTCTTCCCTACCTTATTCCTGTGCTGAGATACAGGCTGCTCCAACCTGCTGTAAAATGCTTGATTTCGAGAGTGAGCGAAACTAATGAAAACATTGTTGGGGTAAAACCTAAAGGGAAAGACCTAGCACCAAATCCAATTTGCCATCTGATCTAACTTCTGGAGGCAGTCAAAATGATCCTTAGAATTCTTCCCTACCTTATTCCTGTGCTGAGATACAGGCTGCTCCAACCTGCTGTAAAATGCTTGATTTCGAGAGTGAGCGAAACTAATGAAAACATTGTTGGGGTAAAACCTAAAGGGAAAGACCTAGCACCAAATTGCATTGGCCATCTGATCTAACTTCTGGAGGCAGTCAAAATGAGTATTTGAATTCTTCCCTACCTTATTCCTGTGCTGAGATACAGGCTGCTCCAACCTGCTGTAAAATGCTTGATTTCGAGAGTGAGCGAAACTAATGAAAACATTGTTGGGGTAAAACCTAAAGGGAAAGACCTAGCACCAAATCCAATTTGCCATCTGATCTAACTTCTGGAGGCAGTCAAAATGATCCTTAGAATTCTTCCCTACCTTATTCCTGTGCTGAGATACAGGCTGCTCCAACCTGCTGTAAAATGCTTCATTTCGAGAGTGAGCGAAACTAATGAAAACATTGTTGGGGTAAAACCTAAAGGGAAAGACCTAGCACCAAATCCAATTTGCCATCTGATCTAACTTCTGGAGGCAGTCAAAATGAGTATTTGAATTCTTCCCTACCTTATTCCTGTGCTGAGATACAGGCTGCTCCAACCTGCTGTAAAATGCTTGATTTCGAGAGTGAGCGAAACTAATGAAAACATTGTTGGGGTAAAACCTAAAGGGAAAGACCTAGCACCAAATCCAATTTGCCATCTGATCTAACTTCTGGAGGCAGTCAAAATGATCCTTAGAATTCTTCCCTACCTTATTCCTGTGCTGAGATACAGGCTGCTCCAACCTGCTGTAAAATGCTTGATTTCGAGAGTGAGCGAAACTAATGAAAACATTGTTGGGGTAAAACCTAAAGGGAAAGACCTAGCACCAAATCCAATTTGCCATCTGATCTAACTTCTGGAGGCAGTCAAAATGAGTATTTGAATTCTTCCCTACCTTATTCCTGTGCTGAGATACAGGCTGCTCCAACCTGCTGTAAAATGCTTGATTTCGAGAGTGAGCGAAACTAATGAAAACATTGTTGGGGTAAAACCTAAAGGGAAAGGCCTAGCACCAAATTGCATTGGCCATCTGATCTAACTTCTGGAGGCAGTCAAAATGAGTATTTGAATTCTTCCCTACCTTATTCCTGTGCTGAGATACAGGCTGCTCCAACCTGCTGTAAAATGCTTGATTTCGAGAGTGAGCGAAACTAATGAAAACATTGTTGGGGTAAAACCTAAAGGGAAAGACCTAGCACCAAATCCAATTTGCCATCTGATCTAACTTCTGGAGGCAGTCAAAATGATCCTTAGAATTCTTCCCTACCTTATTCCTGTGCTGAGATACAGGCTGCTCCAACCTGCTGTAAAATGCTTGATTTCGAGAGTGAGCGAAACTAATGAAAACATTGTTGGGGTAAAACCTAAAGGGAAAGACCTAGCACCAAATCCAATTTGCCATCTGATCTAACTTCTGGAGGCAGTCAAAATGATCCTTAGAATTCTTCCCTACCTTATTCCTGTGCTGAGATACAGGCTGCTCCAACCTGCTGTAAAATGCTTGATTTCGAGAGTGAGCGAAACTAATGAAAACATTGTTGGGGTAAAACCTAAAGGGAAAGACCTAGCACCAAATCCAATCTGCCATCTGATCTAACTTCTGGAGGCAGTCAAAATGATCCTTAGAATTCTTCCCTACCTTATTCCTGTGCTGAGATACAGGCTGCTCCAACCTGCTGTAAAATGCTTGATTGCGAGAGTGAGCGAAACTAATGAAAACATTGTTGGGGTAAAACCTAAAGGGAAAGACCTAGCACCAAATTGCATTGGCCATCTGATCTAACTTCTGGAGGCAGTCAAAATGAGTATTTGAATTCTTCCCTACCTTATTCCTGTGCTGAGATACAGGCTGCTCCAACCTGCTGTAAAATGCTTGATTTCGAGAGTGAGCGAAACTAATGAAAACATTGTTGGGGTAAAACCTAAAGGGAAAGACCTAGCACCAAATCCAATTTGCCATCTGATCTAACTTCTGGAGGCAGTCAAAATGATCCTTAGAATTCTTCCCTACCTTATTCCTGTGCTGAGATACAGGCTGCTCCAACCTGCTGTAAAATGCTTGATTTCGAGAGTGAGCGAAACTAATGAAAACATTGTTGGGGTAAAACCTAAAGGGAAAGACCTAGCACCAAATTCCATTGGCCATCTGATCTAACTTCTGGAGGCAGTCAAAATGAGTATTTGAATTCTTCCCTACCTTATTCCTGTGCTGAGATACAGGCTGCTCCAACCTGCTGTAAAATGCTTGATTTCGAGAGTGAGCGAAACTAATGAAAACATTGTTGGGGTAAAACCTAAAGGGAAAGGCCTAGCACCAAATTGCATTGGCCATCTGATCTAACTTCTGGAGGCAGTCAAAATGAGTATTTGAATTCTTCCCTACCTTATTCCTGTGCTGAGATACAGGCTGCTCCAACCTGCTGTAAAATGCTTGATTTCGAGAGTGAGCGAAACTAATGAAAACATTGTTGGGGTAAAACCTAAAGGGAAAGACCTAGCACCAAATCCAATTTGCCATCTGATCTAACTTCTGGAGGCAGTCAAAATGATCCTTAGAATTCTTCCCTACCTTATTCCTGTGCTGAGATACAGGCTGCTCCAACCTGCTGTAAAATGCTTGATTTCGAGAGTGAGCGAAACTAATGAAAACATTGTTGGGGTAAAACCTAAAGGGAAAGACCTAGCACCAAATCCAATTTGCCATCTGATCTAACTTCTGGAGGCAGTCAAAATGATCCTTAGAATTCTTCCCTACCTTATTCCTGTGCTGAGATACAGGCTGCTCCAACCTGCTGTAAAATGCTTGATTTCGAGAGTGAGCGAAACTAATGAAAACATTGTTGGGGTAAAACCTAAAGGGAAAGACCTAGCACCAAATCCAATTTGCCATCTGATCTAACTTCTGGAGGCAGTCAAAATGATCCTTAGAATTCTTCCCTACCTTATTCCTGTGCTGAGATACAGGCTGCTCCAACCTGCTGTAAAATGCTTGATTTCGAGAGTGAGCGAAACTAATGAAAACATTGTTGGGGTAAAACCTAAAGGGAAAGACCTAGCACCAAATCCAATTTGCCATCTGATCTAACTTCTGGAGGCAGTCAAAATGATCCTTAGAATTCTTCCCTACCTTATTCCTGTGCTGAGATACAGGCTGCTCCAACCTGCTGTAAAATGCTTGATTTCGAGAGTGAGCGAAACTAATGAAAACATTGTTGGGGTAAAACCTAAAGGGAAAGACCTAGCACCAAATTGCATTGGCCATCTGATCTAACTTCTGGAGGCAGTCAAAATGATCCTTAGAATTCTTCCCTACCTTATTCCTGTGCTGAGATACAGGCTGCTCCAACCTGCTGTAAAATGCTTGATTTCGAGAGTGAGCGAAACTAATGAAAACATTGTTGGGGTAAAACCTAAAGGGAAAGACCTAGCACCAAATTGCATTGGCCATCTGATCTAACTTCTGGAGGCAGTCAAAATGAGTATTTGAATTCTTCCCTACCTTATTCCTGTGCTGAGATACAGGCTGCTCCAACCTGCTGTAAAATGCTTGATTTCGAGAGTGAGCGAAACTAATGAAAACATTGTTGGGGTAAAACCTAAAGGGAAAGACCTAGCACCAAATCCAATTTGCCATCTGATCTAACTTCTGGAGGCAGTCAAAATGATCCTTAGAATTCTTCCCTACCTTATTCCTGTGCTGAGATACAGGCTGCTCCAACCTGCTGTAAAATGCTTGATTTCGAGAGTGAGCGAAACTAATGAAAACATTGTTGGGGTAAAACCTAAAGGGAAAGACCTAGCACCAAATTGCATTGGCCATCTGATCTAACTTCTGGAGGCAGTCAAAATGAGTATTTGAATTCTTCCCTACCTTATTCCTGTGCTGAGATACAGGCTGCTCCAACCTGCTGTAAAATGCTTGATTTCGAGAGTGAGCGAAACTAATGAAAACATTGTTGGGGTAAAACCTAAAGGGAAAGACCTAGCACCAAATCCAATTTGCCATCTGATCTAACTTCTGGAGGCAGTCAAAATGATCCTTAGAATTCTTCCCTACCTTATTCCTGTGCTGAGATACAGGCTGCTCCAACCTGCTGTAAAATGCTTGATTTCGAGAGTGAGCGAAACTAATGAAAACATTGTTGGGGTAAAACCTAAAGGGAAAGACCTAGCACCAAATCCAATTTGCCATCTGATCTAACTTCTGGAGGCAGTCAAAATGAGTATTTGAATTCTTCCCTACCTTATTCCTGTGCTGAGATACAGGCTGCTCCAACCTGCTGTAAAATGCTTGATTTCGAGAGTGAGCGAAACTAATGAAAACATTGTTGGGGTAAAACCTAAAGGGAAAGACCTAGCACCAAATCCAATTTGCCATCTGATCTAACTTCTGGAGGCAGTCAAAATGATCCTTAGAATTCTTCCCTACCTTATTCCTGTGCTGAGATACAGGCTGCTCCAACCTGCTGTAAAATGCTTGATTTCGAGAGTGAGCGAAACTAATGAAAACATTGTTGGGGTAAAACCTAAAGGGAAAGACCTAGCACCAAATCCAATTTGCCATCTGATCTAACTTCTGGAGGCAGTCAAAATGAGTATTTGAATTCTTCCCTACCTTATTCCTGTGCTGAGATACAGGCTGCTCCAACCTGCTGTAAAATGCTTGATTTCGAGAGTGAGCGAAACTAATGAAAACATTGTTGGGGTAAAACCTAAAGGGAAAGGCCTAGCACCAAATTGCATTGGCCATCTGATCTAACTTCTGGAGGCAGTCAAAATGAGTATTTGAATTCTTCCCTACCTTATTCCTGTGCTGAGATACAGGCTGCTCCAACCTGCTGTAAAATGCTTGATTTCGAGAGTGAGCGAAACTAATGAAAACATTGTTGGGGTAAAACCTAAAGGGAAAGACCTAGCACCAAATCCAATTTGCCATCTGATCTAACTTCTGGAGGCAGTCAAAATGATCCTTAGAATTCTTCCCTACCTTATTCCTGTGCTGAGATACAGGCTGCTCCAACCTGCTGTAAAATGCTTGATTTCGAGAGTGAGCGAAACTAATGAAAACATTGTTGGGGTAAAACCTAAAGGGAAAGACCTAGCACCAAATCCAATTTGCCATCTGATCTAACTTCTGGAGGCAGTCAAAATGATCCTTAGAATTCTTCCCTACCTTATTCCTGTGCTGAGATACAGGCTGCTCCAACCTGCTGTAAAATGCTTGATTTCGAGAGTGAGCGAAACTAATGAAAACATTGTTGGGGTAAAACCTAAAGGGAAAGACCTAGCACCAAATCCAATCTGCCATCTGATCTAACTTCTGGAGGCAGTCAAAATGATCCTTAGAATTCTTCCCTACCTTATTCCTGTGCTGAGATACAGGCTGCTCCAACCTGCTGTAAAATGCTTGATTGCGAGAGTGAGCGAAACTAATGAAAACATTGTTGGGGTAAAACCTAAAGGGAAAGACCTAGCACCAAATTGCATTGGCCATCTGATCTAACTTCTGGAGGCAGTCAAAATGAGTATTTGAATTCTTCCCTACCTTATTCCTGTGCTGAGATACAGGCTGCTCCAACCTGCTGTAAAATGCTTGATTTCGAGAGTGAGCGAAACTAATGAAAACATTGTTGGGGTAAAACCTAAAGGGAAAGACCTAGCACCAAATCCAATTTGCCATCTGATCTAACTTCTGGAGGCAGTCAAAATGATCCTTAGAATTCTTCCCTACCTTATTCCTGTGCTGAGATACAGGCTGCTCCAACCTGCTGTAAAATGCTTGATTTCGAGAGTGAGCGAAACTAATGAAAACATTGTTGGGGTAAAACCTAAAGGGAAAGACCTAGCACCAAATTCCATTGGCCATCTGATCTAACTTCTGGAGGCAGTCAAAATGAGTATTTGAATTCTTCCCTACCTTATTCCTGTGCTGAGATACAGGCTGCTCCAACCTGCTGTAAAATGCTTGATTTCGAGAGTGAGCGAAACTAATGAAAACATTGTTGGGGTAAAACCTAAAGGGAAAGGCCTAGCACCAAATTGCATTGGCCATCTGATCTAACTTCTGGAGGCAGTCAAAATGAGTATTTGAATTCTTCCCTACCTTATTCCTGTGCTGAGATACAGGCTGCTCCAACCTGCTGTAAAATGCTTGATTTCGAGAGTGAGCGAAACTAATGAAAACATTGTTGGGGTAAAACCTAAAGGGAAAGACCTAGCACCAAATCCAATTTGCCATCTGATCTAACTTCTGGAGGCAGTCAAAATGATCCTTAGAATTCTTCCCTACCTTATTCCTGTGCTGAGATACAGGCTGCTCCAACCTGCTGTAAAATGCTTGATTTCGAGAGTGAGCGAAACTAATGAAAACATTGTTGGGGTAAAACCTAAAGGGAAAGACCTAGCACCAAATCCAATTTGCCATCTGATCTAACTTCTGGAGGCAGTCAAAATGATCCTTAGAATTCTTCCCTACCTTATTCCTGTGCTGAGATACAGGCTGCTCCAACCTGCTGTAAAATGCTTGATTTCGAGAGTGAGCGAAACTAATGAAAACATTGTTGGGGTAAAACCTAAAGGGAAAGACCTAGCACCAAATCCAATTTGCCATCTGATCTAACTTCTGGAGGCAGTCAAAATGATCCTTAGAATTCTTCCCTACCTTATTCCTGTGCTGAGATACAGGCTGCTCCAACCTGCTGTAAAATGCTTGATTTCGAGAGTGAGCGAAACTAATGAAAACATTGTTGGGGTAAAACCTAAAGGGAAAGACCTAGCACCAAATCCAATTTGCCATCTGATCTAACTTCTGGAGGCAGTCAAAATGATCCTTAGAATTCTTCCCTACCTTATTCCTGTGCTGAGATACAGGCTGCTCCAACCTGCTGTAAAATGCTTGATTTCGAGAGTGAGCGAAACTAATGAAAACATTGTTGGGGTAAAACCTAAAGGGAAAGACCTAGCACCAAATCCAATTTGCCATCTGATCTAACTTCTGGAGGCAGTCAAAATGATCCTTAGAATTCTTCCCTACCTTATTCCTGTGCTGAGATACAGGCTGCTCCAACCTGCTGTAAAATGCTTGATTTCGAGAGTGAGCGAAACTAATGAAAACATTGTTGGGGTAAAACCTAAAGGGAAAGACCTAGCACCAAATCCAATTTGCCATCTGATCTAACTTCTGGAGGCAGTCAAAATGAGTATTTGAATTCTTCCCTACCTTATTCCTGTGCTGAGATACAGGCTGCTCCAACCTGCTGTAAAATGCTTGATTTCGAGAGTGAGCGAAACTAATGAAAACATTGTTGGGGTAAAACCTAAAGGGAAAGACCTAGCACCAAATCCAATTTGCCATCTGATCTAACTTCTGGAGGCAGTCAAAATGATCCTTAGAATTCTTCCCTACCTTATTCCTGTGCTGAGATACAGGCTGCTCCAACCTGCTGTAAAATGCTTGATTTCGAGAGTGAGCGAAACTAATGAAAACATTGTTGGGGTAAAACCTAAAGGGAAAGACCTAGCACCAAATCCAATTTGCCATCTGATCTAACTTCTGGAGGCAGTCAAAATGATCCTTAGAATTCTTCCCTACCTTATTCCTGTGCTGAGATACAGGCTGCTCCAACCTGCTGTAAAATGCTTGATTTCGAGAGTGAGCGAAACTAATGAAAACATTGTTGGGGTAAAACCTAAAGGGAAAGACCTAGCACCAAATTCCATTGGCCATCTGATCTAACTTCTGGAGGCAGTCAAAATGAGTATTTGAATTCTTTCCTACCTTATTCCTGTGCTGAGATGCAGGCTGCTCCAACCTGCTGTAAAATGCTTGATTTCGAGAGTGAGCGAAACTAATGAAAACATTGTTGGGGTAAAACCTAAAGGGAAAGGCCTAGCACCAAATTGCATTGGCCATCTGATCTAACTTCTGGAGGCAGTCAAAATGAGTATTTGAATTCTTCCCTACCTTATTCCTGTGCTGAGATACAGGCTGCTCCAACCTGCTGTAAAATGCTTGATTTCGAGAGTGAGCGAAACTAATGAAAACATTGTTGGGGTAAAACCTAAAGGGAAAGACCTAGCACCAAATCCAATTTGCCATCTGATCTAACTTCTGGAGGCAGTCAAAATGATCCTTAGAATTCTTCCCTACCTTATTCCTGTGCTGAGATACAGGCTGCTCCAACCTGCTGTAAAATGCTTGATTTCGAGAGTGAGCGAAACTAATGAAAACATTGTTGGGGTAAAACCTAAAGGGAAAGACCTAGCACCAAATTTCATTGGCCATCTGATCTAACTTCTGGAGGCAGTCAAAATGAGTATTTGAATTCTTCCCTACCTTATTCCTGTGCTGAGATACAGGCTGCTCCAACCTGCTGTAAAATGCTTGATTTCGAGAGTGAGCGAAACTAATGAAAACATTGTTGGGGTAAAACCTAAAGGGAAAGACCTAGCACCAAATCCAATTTGCCATCTGATCTAACTTCTGGAGGCAGTCAAAATGATCCTTAGAATTCTTCCCTACCTTATTCCTGTGCTGAGATACAGGCTGCTCCAACCTGCTGTAAAATGCTTGATTTCGAGAGTGAGCGAAACTAATGAAAACATTGTTGGGGTAAAACCTAAAGGGAAAGGCCTAGCACCAAATTGCATTGGCCATCTGATCTAACTTCTGGAGGCAGTCAAAATGAGTATTTGAATTCTTCCCTACCTTATTCCTGTGCTGAGATACAGGCTGCTCCAACCTGCTGTAAAATGCTTGATTTCGAGAGTGAGCGAAACTAATGAAAACATTGTTGGGGTAAAACCTAAAGGGAAAGACCTAGCACCAAATCCAATTTGCCATCTGATCTAACTTCTGGAGGCAGTCAAAATGATCCTTAGAATTCTTCCCTACCTTATTCCTGTGCTGAGATACAGGCTGCTCCAACCTGCTGTAAAATGCTTGATTTCGAGAGTGAGCGAAACTAATGAAAACATTGTTGGGGTAAAACCTAAAGGGAAAGACCTAGCACCAAATCCAATTTGCCATCTGATCTAACTTCTGGAGGCAGTCAAAATGATCCTTAGAATTCTTCCCTACCTTATTCCTGTGCTGAGATACAGGCTGCTCCAACCTGCTGTAAAATGCTTGATTTCGAGAGTGAGCGAAACTTATGAAAACATTGTTGGGGTAAAACCTAAAGGGAAAGACCTAGCACCAAATCCAATTTGCCATCTGATCTAACTTCTGGAGGCAGTCAAAATGAGTATTTGAATTCTTCCCTACCTTATTCCTGTGCTGAGATACAGGCTGCTCCAACCTGCTGTAAAATGCTTGATTTCGAGAGTGAGCGAAACTAATGAAAACATTGTTGGGGTAAAACCTAAAGGGAAAGGCCTAGCACCAAATTGCATTGGCCATCTGATCTAACTTCTGGAGGCAGTCAAAATGAGTATTTGAATTCTTCCCTACCTTATTCCTGTGCTGAGATACAGGCTGCTCCAACCTGCTGTAAAATGCTTGATTTCGAGAGTGAGCGAAACTAATGAAAACATTGTTGGGGTAAAACCTAAAGGGAAAGACCTAGCACCAAATCCAATTTGCCATCTGATCTAACTTCTGGAGGCAGTCAAAATGATCCTTAGAATTCTTCCCTACCTTATTCCTGTGCTGAGATACAGGCTGCTCCAACCTGCTGTAAAATGCTTGATTTCGAGAGTGAGCGAAACTAATGAAAACATTGTTGGGGTAAAACCTAAAGGGAAAGACCTAGCACCAAATCCAATTTGCCATCTGATCTAACTTCTGGAGGCAGTCAAAATGATCCTTAGAATTCTTCCCTACCTTATTCCTGTGCTGAGATACAGGCTGCTCCAACCTGCTGTAAAATGCTTGATTTCGAGAGTGAGCGAAACTAATGAAAACATTGTTGGGGTAAAACCTAAAGGGAAAGACCTAGCACCAAATCCAATTTGCCATCTGATCTAACTTCTGGAGGCAGTCAAAATGATCCTTAGAATTCTTCCCTACCTTATTCCTGTGCTGAGATACAGGCTGCTCCAACCTGCTGTAAAATGCTTGATTTCGAGAGTGAGCGAAACTAATGAAAACATTGTTGGGGTAAAACCTAAAGGGAAAGACCTAGCACCAAATCCAATTTGCCATCTGATCTAACTTCTGGAGGCAGTCAAAATGATCCTTAGAATTCTTCCCTACCTTATTCCTGTGCTGAGATACAGGCTGCTCCAACCTGCTGTAAAATGCTTGATTTCGAGAGTGAGCGAAACTAATGAAAACATTGTTGGGGTAAAACCTAAAGGGAAAGACCTAGCACCAAATCCAATTTGCCATCTGATCTAACTTCTGGAGGCAGTCAAAATGAGTATTTGAATTCTTCCCTACCTTATTCCTGTGCTGAGATACAGGCTGCTCCAACCTGCTGTAAAATGCTTGATTTCGAGAGTGAGCGAAACTAATGAAAACATTGTTGGGGTAAAACCTAAAGGGAAAGACCTAGCACCAAATCCAATTTGCCATCTGATCTAACTTCTGGAGGCAGTCAAAATGATCCTTAGAATTCTTCCCTACCTTATTCCTGTGCTGAGATACAGGCTGCTCCAACCTGCTGTAAAATGCTTGATTTCGAGAGTGAGCGAAACTAATGAAAACATTGTTGGGGTAAAACCTAAAGGGAAAGACCTAGCACCAAATCCAATTTGCCATCTGATCTAACTTCTGGAGGCAGTCAAAATGAGTATTTGAATTCTTCCCTACCTTATTCCTGTGCTGAGATACAGGCTGCTCCAACCTGCTGTAAAATGCTTGATTTCGAGAGTGAGCGAAACTAATGAAAACATTGTTGGGGTAAAACCTAAAGGGAAAGACCTAGCACCAAATCCAATTTGCCATCTGATCTAACTTCTGGAGGCAGTCAAAATGATCCTTAGAATTCTTCCCTACCTTATTCCTGTGCTGAGATACAGGCTGCTCCAACCTGCTGTAAAATGCTTGATTTCGAGAGTGAGCGAAACTAATGAAAACATTGTTGGGGTAAAACCTAAAGGGAAAGACCTAGCACCAAATCCAATTTGCCATCTGATCTAACTTCTGGAGGCAGTCAAAATGAGCCTTAGAATTCTTCCCTACCTTATTCCTGTGCTGAGATACAGGCTGCTCCAACCTGCTGTAAAATGCTTGATTTCGAGAGTGAGCGAAACTAATGAAAACATTGTTGGGGTAAAACCTAAAGGGAAAGACCTAGCACCAAATCCAATTTGCCATCTGATCTAACTTCTGGAGGCAGTCAAAATGATCCTTAGAATTCTTCCCTACCTTATTCCTGTGCTGAGATACAGGCTGCTCCAACCTGCTGTAAAATGCTTGATTTCGAGAGTGAGCGAAACTAATGAAAACATTGTTGGGGTAAAACCTAAAGGGAAAGACCTAGCACCAAATCCAATTTGCCATCTGATCTAACTTCTGGAGGCAGTCAAAATGATCCTTAGAATTCTTCCCTACCTTATTCCTGTGCTGAGATACAGGCTGCTCCAACCTGCTGTAAAATGCTTGATTTCGAGAGTGAGCGAAACTAATGAAAACATTGTTGGGGTAAAACCTAAAGGGAAAGACCTAGCACCAAATCCAATTTGCCATCTGATCTAACTTCTGGAGGCAGTCAAAATGATCCTTAGAATTCTTCCCTACCTTATTCCTGTGCTGAGATACAGGCTGCTCCAACCTGCTGTAAAATGCTTGATTTCGAGAGTGAGCGAAACTAATGAAAACATTGTTGGGGTAAAACCTAAAGGGAAAGACCTAGCACCAAATCCAATTTGCCATCTGATCTAACTTCTGGAGGCAGTCAAAATGAGCCTTAGAATTCTTCCCTACCTTATTCCTGTGCTGAGATACAGGCTGCTCCAACCTGCTGTAAAATGCTTGATTTCGAGAGTGAGCGAAACTAATGAAAACATTGTTGGGGTAAAACCTAAAGGGAAAGACCTAGCACCAAATCCAATTTGCCATCTGATCTAACTTCTGGAGGCAGTCAAAATGAGTATTTGAATTCTTCCCTACCTTATTCCTGTGCTGAGATACAGGCTGCTCCAACCTGCTGTAAAATGCTTGATTTCGAGAGTGAGCGAAACTAATGAAAACATTGTTGGGGTAAAACCTAAAGGGAAAGACCTAGCACCAAATCCAATTTGCCATCTGATCTAACTTCTGGAGGCAGTCAAAATGATCCTTAGAATTATTCCCTACCTTATTCCTGTGCTGAGATACAGGCTGCTCCAACCTGCTGTAAAATGCTTGATTTCGAGAGTGAGCGAAACTAATGAAAACATTGTTGGGGTAAAACCTAAAGGGAAAGACCTAGCACCAAATTCCATTGGCCATCTGATCTAACTTCTGGAGGCAGTCAAAATGAGTATTTGAATTCTTTCCTACCTTATTCCTGTGCTGAGATACAGGCTGCTCCAACCTGCTGTAAAATGCTTGATTTCGAGAGTGAGCGAAACTAATGAAAACATTGTTGGGGTAAAACCTAAAGGGAAAGGCCTAGCACCAAATTGCATTGGCCATCTGATCTAACTTCTGGAGGCAGTCAAAATGAGTATTTGAATTCTTCCCTACCTTATTCCTGTGCTGAGATACAGGCTGCTCCAACCTGCTGTAAAATGCTTGATTTCGAGAGTGAGCGAAACTAATGAAAACATTGTTGGGGTAAAACCTAAAGGGAAAGACCTAGCACCAAATCCAATTTGCCATCTGATCTAACTTCTGGAGGCAGTCAAAATGATCCTTAGAATTCTTCCCTACCTTATTCCTGTGCTGAGATACAGGCTGCTCCAACCTGCTGTAAAATGCTTGATTTCGAGAGTGAGCGAAACTAATGAAAACATTGTTGGGGTAAAACCTAAAGGGAAAGACCTAGCACCAAATCCAATTTGCCATCTGATCTAACTTCTGGAGGCAGTCAAAATGAGTATTTGAATTCTTCCCTACCTTATTCCTGTGCTGAGATACAGGCTGCTCCAACCTGCTGTAAAATGCTTGATTTCGAGAGTGAGCGAAACTAATGAAAACATTGTTGGGGTAAAACCTAAAGGGAAAGACCTAGCACCAAATCCAATTTGCCATCTGATCTAACTTCTGGAGGCAGTCAAAATGATCCTTAGAATTCTTCCCTACCTTATTCCTGTGCTGAGATACAGGCTGCTCCAACCTGCTGTAAAATGCTTGATTTCGAGAGTGAGCGAAACTAATGAAAACATTGTTGGGGTAAAACCTAAAGGGAAAGACCTAGCACCAAATCCAATTTGCCATCTGATCTAACTTCTGGAGGCAGTCAAAATGATCCTTAGAATTCTTCCCTACCTTATTCCTGTGCTGAGATACAGGCTGCTCCAACCTGCTGTAAAATGCTTGATTTCGAGAGTGAGCGAAACTAATGAAAACATTGTTGGGGTAAAACCTAAAGGGAAAGACCTAGCACCAAATCCAATTTGCCATCTGATCTAACTTCTGGAGGCAGTCAAAATGATCCTTAGAATTCTTCCCTACCTTATTCCTGTGCTGAGATACAGGCTGCTCCAACCTGCTGTAAAATGCTTGATTTCGAGAGTGAGCGAAACTAATGAAAACATTGTTGGGGTAAAACCTAAAGGGAAAGACCTAGCACCAAATCCAATTTGCCATCTGATCTAACTTCTGGAGGCAGTCAAAATGATCCTTAGAATTCTTCCCTACCTTATTCCTGTGCTGAGATACAGGCTGCTCCAACCTGCTGTAAAATGCTTGATTTCGAGAGTGAGCGAAACTAATGAAAACATTGTTGGGGTAAAACCTAAAGGGAAAGACCTAGCACCAAATCCAATTTGCCATCTGATCTAACTTCTGGAGGCAGTCAAAATGATCCTTAGAATTCTTCCCTACCTTATTCCTGTGCTGAGATACAGGCTGCTCCAACCTGCTGTAAAATGCTTGATTTCGAGAGTGAGCGAAACTAATGAAAACATTGTTGGGGTAAAACCTAAAGGGAAAGACCTAGCACCAAATTGCATTGGCCATCTGATCTAACTTCTGGAGGCAGTCAAAATGAGTATTTGAATTCTTCCCTACCTTATTCCTGTGCTGAGATACAGGCTGCTCCAACCTGCTGTAAAATGCTTGATTTCGAGAGTGAGCGAAACTAATGAAAACATTGTTGGGGTAAAACCTAAAGGGAAAGACCTAGCACCAAATCCAATTTGCCATCTGATCTAACTTCTGGAGGCAGTCAAAATGATCCTTAGAATTCTTCCCTACCTTATTCCTGTGCTGAGATACAGGCTGCTCCAACCTGCTGTAAAATGCTTGATTTCGAGAGTGAGCGAAACTAATGAAAACATTGTTGGGGTAAAACCTAAAGGGAAAGACCTAGCACCAAATTCCATTGGCCATCTGATCTAACTTCTGGAGGCAGTCAAAATGAGTATTTGAATTCTTCCCTACCTTATTCCTGTGCTGAGATACAGGCTGCTCCAACCTGCTGTAAAATGCTTGATTTCGAGAGTGAGCGAAACTAATGAAAACATTGTTGGGGTAAAACCTAAAGGGAAAGACCTAGCACCAAATCCAATTTGCCATCTGATCTAACTTCTGGAGGCAGTCAAAATGATCCTTAGAATTCTTCCCTACCTTATTCCTGTGCTGAGATACAGGCTGCTCCAACCTGCTGTAAAATGCTTGATTTCGAGAGTGAGCGAAACTAATGAAAACATTGTTGGGGTAAAACCTAAAGGGAAAGACCTAGCACCAAATCCAATTTGCCATCTGATCTAACTTCTGGAGGCAGTCAAAATGAGTATTTGAATTCTTCCCTACCTTATTCCTGTGCTGAGATACAGGCTGCTCCAACCTGCTGTAAAATGCTTGATTTCGAGAGTGAGCGAAACTAATGAAAACATTGTTGGGGTAAAACCTAAAGGGAAAGACCTAGCACCAAATCCAATTTGCCATCTGATCTAACTTCTGGAGGCAGTCAAAATGAGTATTTGAATTCTTCCCTACCTTATTCCTGTGCTGAGATACAGGCTGCTCCAACCTGCTGTAAAATGCTTGATTTCGAGAGTGAGCGAAACTAATGAAAACATTGTTGGGGTAAAACCTAAAGGGAAAGACCTAGCACCAAATCCAATTTGCCATCTGATCTAACTTCTGGAGGCAGTCAAAATGATCCTTAGAATTCTTCCCTACCTTATTCCTGTGCTGAGATACAGGCTGCTCCAACCTGCTGTAAAATGCTTGATTTCGAGAGTGAGCGAAACTTATGAAAACATTGTTGGGGTAAAACCTAAAGGGAAAGACCTAGCACCAAATCCAATTTGCCATCTGATCTAACTTCTGGAGGCAGTCAAAATGAGTATTTGAATTCTTCCCTACCTTATTCCTGTGCTGAGATACAGGCTGCTCCAACCTGCTGTAAAATGCTTGATTTCGAGAGTGAGCGAAACTAATGAAAACATTGTTGGGGTAAAACCTAAAGGGAAAGGCCTAGCACCAAATTGCATTGGCCATCTGATCTAACTTCTGGAGGCAGTCAAAATGAGTATTTGAATTCTTCCCTACCTTATTCCTGTGCTGAGATACAGGCTGCTCCAACCTGCTGTAAAATGCTTGATTTCGAGAGTGAGCGAAACTAATGAAAACATTGTTGGGGTAAAACCTAAAGGGAAAGACCTAGCACCAAATCCAATTTGCCATCTGATCTAACTTCTGGAGGCAGTCAAAATGATCCTTAGAATTCTTCCCTACCTTATTCCTGTGCTGAGATACAGGCTGCTCCAACCTGCTGTAAAATGCTTGATTTCGAGAGTGAGCGAAACTAATGAAAACATTGTTGGGGTAAAACCTAAAGGGAAAGACCTAGCACCAAATTGCATTGGCCATCTGATCTAACTTCTGGAGGCAGTCAAAATGAGTATTTGAATTCTTCCCTACCTTATTCCTGTGCTGAGATACAGGCTGCTCCAACCTGCTGTAAAATGCTTGATTTCGAGAGTGAGCGAAACTAATGAAAACATTGTTGGGGTAAAACCTAAAGGGAAAGACCTAGCACCAAATCCAATTTGCCATCTGATCTAACTTCTGGAGGCAGTCAAAATGATCCTTAGAATTCTTCCCTACCTTATTCCTGTGCTGAGATACAGGCTGCTCCAACCTGCTGTAAAATGCTTGATTTCGAGAGTGAGCGAAACTAATGAAAACATTGTTGGGGTAAAACCTAAAGGGAAAGACCTAGCACCAAATTCCATTGGCCATCTGATCTAACTTCTGGAGGCAGTCAAAATGAGTATTTGAATTCTTCCCTACCTTATTCCTGTGCTGAGATACAGGCTGCTCCAACCTGCTGTAAAATGCTTGATTTCGAGAGTGAGCGAAACTAATGAAAACATTGTTGGGGTAAAACCTAAAGGGAAAGACCTAGCACCAAATCCAATTTGCCATCTGATCTAACTTCTGGAGGCAGTCAAAATGATCCTTAGAATTCTTCCCTACCTTATTCCTGTGCTGAGATACAGGCTGCTCCAACCTGCTGTAAAATGCTTGATTTCGAGAGTGAGCGAAACTAATGAAAACATTGTTGGGGTAAAACCTAAAGGGAAAGACCTAGCACCAAATCCAATTTGCCATCTGATCTAACTTCTGGAGGCAGTCAAAATGAGTATTTGAATTCTTCCCTACCTTATTCCTGTGCTGAGATACAGGCTGCTCCAACCTGCTGTAAAATGCTTGATTTCGAGAGTGAGCGAAACTAATGAAAACATTGTTGGGGTAAAACCTAAAGGGAAAGGCCTAGCACCAAATTGCATTGGCCATCTGATCTAACTTCTGGAGGCAGTCAAAATGAGTATTTGAATTCTTCCCTACCTTATTCCTGTGCTGAGATACAGGCTGCTCCAACCTGCTGTAAAATGCTTGATTTCGAGAGTGAGCGAAACTAATGAAAACATTGTTGGGGTAAAACCTAAAGGGAAAGACCTAGCACCAAATCCAATTTGCCATCTGATCTAACTTCTGGAGGCAGTCAAAATGATCCTTAGAATTCTTCCCTACCTTATTCCTGTGCTGAGATACAGGCTGCTCCAACCTGCTGTAAAATGCTTGATTTCGAGAGTGAGCGAAACTTATGAAAACATTGTTGGGGTAAAACCTAAAGGGAAAGACCTAGCACCAAATCCAATTTGCCATCTGATCTAACTTCTGGAGGCAGTCAAAATGAGTATTTGAATTCTTCCCTACCTTATTCCTGTGCTGAGATACAGGCTGCTCCAACCTGCTGTAAAATGCTTGATTTCGAGAGTGAGCGAAACTAATGAAAACATTGTTGGGGTAAAACCTAAAGGGAAAGACCTAGCACCAAATCCAATTTGCCATCTGATCTAACTTCTGGAGGCAGTCAAAATGATCCTTAGAATTCTTCCCTACCTTATTCCTGTGCTGAGATACAGGCTGCTCCAACCTGCTGTAAAATGCTTGATTTCGAGAGTGAGCGAAACTTATGAAAACATTGTTGGGGTAAAACCTAAAGGGAAAGACCTAGCACCAAATCCAATTTGCCATCTGATCTAACTTCTGGAGGCAGTCAAAATGATCCTTAGAATTCTTCCCTACCTTATTCCTGTGCTGAGATACAGGCTGCTCCAACCTGCTGTAAAATGCTTGATTTCGAGAGTGAGCGAAACTAATGAAAACATTGTTGGGGTAAAACCTAAAGGGAAAGACCTAGCACCAAATCCAATTTGCCATCTGATCTAACTTCTGGAGGCAGTCAAAATGATCCTTAGAATTCTTCCCTACCTTATTCCTGTGCTGAGATACAGGCTGCTCCAACCTGCTGTAAAATGCTTGATTTCGAGAGTGAGCGAAACTAATGAAAACATTGTTGGGGTAAAACCTAAAGGGAAAGACCTAGCACCAAATCCAATCTGCCATCTGATCTAACTTCTGGAGGCAGTCAAAATGATCCTTAGAATTCTTCCCTACCTTATTCCTGTGCTGAGATACAGGCTGCTCCAACCTGCTGTAAAATGCTTGATTTCGAGAGTGAGCGAAACTAATGAAAACATTGTTGGGGTAAAACCTAAAGGGAAAGACCTAGCACCAAATCCAATTTGCCATCTGATCTAACTTCTGGAGGCAGTCAAAATGAGTATTTGAATTCTTCCCTACCTTATTCCTGTGCTGAGATACAGGCTGCTCCAACCTGCTGTAAAATGCTTGATTTCGAGAGTGAGCGAAACTAATGAAAACATTGTTGGGGTAAAACCTAAAGGGAAAGACCTAGCACCAAATCCAATTTGCCATCTGATCTAACTTCTGGAGGCAGTCAAAATGATCCTTAGAATTCTTCCCTACCTTATTCCTGTGCTGAGATACAGGCTGCTCCAACCTGCTGTAAAATGCTTGATTTCGAGAGTGAGCGAAACTAATGAAAACATTGTTGGGGTAAAACCTAAAGGGAAAGACCTAGCACCAAATTGCATTGGCCATCTGATCTAACTTCTGGAGGCAGTCAAAATGAGTATTTGAATTCTTCCCTACCTTATTCCTGTGCTGAGATACAGGCTGCTCCAACCTGCTGTAAAATGCTTGATTTCGAGAGTGAGCGAAACTAATGAAAACATTGTTGGGGTAAAACCTAAAGGGAAAGACCTAGCACCAAGTCCAATTTGCCATCTGATCTAACTTCTGGAGGCAGTCAAAATGATCCTTAGAATTCTTCCCTACCTTATTCCTGTGCTGAGATACAGGCTGCTCCAACCTGCTGTAAAATGCTTGATTTCGAGAGTGAGCGAAACTAATGAAAACATTGTTGGGGTAAAACCTAAAGGGAAAGACCTAGCACCAAATTCCATTGGCCATCTGATCTAACTTCTGGAGGCAGTCAAAATGAGTATTTGAATTCTTCCCTACCTTATTCCTGTGCTGAGATACAGGCTGCTCCAACCTGCTGTAAAATGCTTGATTTCGAGAGTGAGCGAAACTAATGAAAACATTGTTGGGGTAAAACCTAAAGGGAAAGACCTAGCACCAAATTGCATTGGCCATCTGATCTAACTTCTGGAGGCAGTCAAAATGAGTATTTGAATTCTTCCCTACCTTATTCCTGTGCTGAGATACAGGCTGCTCCAACCTGCTGTAAAATGCTTGATTTCGAGAGTGAGCGAAACTAATGAAAACATTGTTGGGGTAAAACCTAAAGGGAAAGACCTAGCACCAAATCCAATTTGCCATCTGATCTAACTTCTGGAGGCAGTCAAAATGAGTATTTGAATTCTTCCCTACCTTATTCCTGTGCTGAGATACAGGCTGCTCCAACCTGCTGTAAAATGCTTGATTTCGAGAGTGAGCGAAACTAATGAAAACATTGTTGGGGTAAAACCTAAAGGGAAAG